>NC_140168.1:138772836-139015640 GCF_963971535.1 Notolepis coatsorum | reverse complement strand
CGGTCGGCGCAGTCTTTCACAGGCGTGAAAAGCGCTGCGCCGTATATATATAGTAATATGGATTAAACAACGCTTTTTTAGTAATGAGAGTTCCTCGAGGAATCGCTTCAGACACATTTCTCACAAGATTGTTTTCAAGATTGAATTAATGAATTAGGTCTAACTGGAATTAACTGTACAACACACAACATTATGCATCTAACTTCAGGAGTTCTCGATTATAAATAATTGGAAATGGCTCTTTAGAAACGGTACGAATGGCTTATTGAAAAGGATGTGGGGAAGGAGGTTGCACGAAGGCATTTAGCTAAAAATACTCAAAAGCATTTGCAATTTTTAGACTTGGGGGGGCATTACTAGGTGCAGAGCCAACTGCGAGAGCTGCGAGAGGCACGCAACAGACAGCCGCTCTCATATATGTAAGCGTTGTGAAATATTTAACACTATGAATATTTCAGAGCCAGAGGTGATTGTGTGCACATCTCTTACGCTTAATGAGCGTGGGCTTCCCGGGGGCTAAAAATACCACAGAGAAATTACCTGCAATTATGAGCAGGGAAAACAAGGACAAATACGAGGCAATGCAAGGGGTCCATCAGAGGGTTGCCACGGTGAAGTGGAATTTCCTATGACTAATAAATACATTTTACAAAATGAATGTAGAGAGCCGCTTACTTTGATCTTTAACGTCCGTTTTTAATTCCTTTTCAATGACTAGTATCCATTTGTTGGACAGAGTTGACGTTAATTAAAAAAAGAAACCAACGGACAGTAATACCTTCAGTCCTTTTCCATCTGTTCATTGACGGACGGATCAATGTAGTGTATTGATCACATACTTTTGCCGGTCTGGTCCACTGAGCTCTTCTCTCCTGTCGAGCTTTTGCTCGTTTCAATCCTAAATCTTTCCAAATCCTCCGGTATCGTTGTGCGACGCGTCGTGTCGTCTCTCTAGAGCTTATCTCTCCTTCACGTGAAGTTAAAACTAAGTGAAAGAGAAACCTAAAAATAGCGCTTAGTTTATAATGTTGTTTGATTTACACGCCTTGATAACATGTTTAGTATTTTACAAATTCACGTTTTAATTTAATTTGAATGTGGCCACCGATATGCAAACATTTACTAAATTAGTTTTATTTTGATAAAATAATAATAATAATAATAATAATAATAATAATAATAATAATAATAATAATAATAATAATAATAATAATAATAATAATAATAATAATAATAATAATAATAGGGCTGGGTGGCGCAGCGGACATTGCACTTGTCACCAACGCAAGAGACACTTGGTTCGAATCCGGCTGTCTGCGTTGCCTCCGGCTTGGGCCGGCCGTCATACTGACTCAATTGGCAGAGTTAGCGGGTGGGAAGTCGATGGGTGGTAGTCTGGTCGTTGTGAACAGCGACTCCTACAGGTCGGTTGGGGCGCCTGCACAGCAAAGACAGGAAAATGGCGGGGGCAGTGTGAGCCTCCTACACGTTACTCCTCGCCAAATGAGAGTCCGCGCTGGCAGGTGAAAAGATGTGACAGGCTGCCTCCTCGTGTATCGGAGGGGACATGTGATGCCAAGGCTTCTATCCTCCCTACAACCGGCCAGTGGGGGGCATATGCGAGCAACGATCAGGACAGGACAGGGAGAATTGGCACGAGAGGTAAATTGGGATGGGGAGAAAAATCACAAAAAGCCACTGGGAGAGAGGGGGAGCGAGCAACGCAGAGGCGCTGTGGATGTTTCAGGGAGAAATGCTAATTAAAACAGATGCTTCTCCTACCCCTCGAAAAGGCCAGCGAGGTCCACGTCGTCCCCGAGAGTCGGACCGAGTCACGACGACCAGATGGAAGGGAGGAAGGTCTCTGTAACCTTGACCGACGACGTACACCGAGCGCCGAGAATCTACCGTACTAGCAACCTCCCATCATTATCCACCGGCTCACGTCCGACAGGCCACGTCTGTGAGTGCCTCCCCACCAGCTGTGTTGCTCGTTTTCCAGAGCCGTCCAAAGTCACATGTACACGCTCCATTTACCCACCACAATATAAGTAACATTAACATTGAATATTCAAATAGTTCCCATGAAGGTCGTCTAACTAAAAATAATAATAATTCAACCCAGGGAAACAGCTCTCTCACTCAATGAAAGGTATGAATATTTCATAGTAATTCCCACGTTCGGTGAGGCACGCCATTCCTTGGCAAGGTTTTTGTACTCGTGGCTCAGTAGAGAGGATGCACACACTGCAAATTAAACCAGTGATCTTTAACAATTAAAATCAGACCTTAATGGAGTCAATCTGGTTTGCTGCTGGGTAGGTTTCATAATGGTTTCCACTTAGAGATAGCATCTAATTAAAACACTTTACCCAGTGCGAGAGCCTCTCCAAGTATAGGCCTAATCTTGGAATGCAAGGCCACTTGTTTAATTAGGGGCAAAAAGCAAGTATAATTCATTACAAAGGAGATGAAAGGGATACAAAAAAAACATGGGAGGAGATTGCACATACTAGTCATGAAGTGTGTTGCAATGCACTTTTAAAACTCAATTCATTAGTATCTCTTGGTCAGTTTAAAACGCAATTCATTAGTATCTCTTGGTCAGTTTAAATCTTTAATAGCAAACCACATCACCACAGTCTGCAGTTGTTTTTAATGATTTGAAATGTTTCATTGATCGACTTTCTGTCTCTATATTAGGGATGCCCCGATCGATCGGCCAGCGATCGGTATCGGCCGATATTCAGTATAAATATGAGATCGGTGAATTCCGATAATGCTTTATTTTCGCCGATCGTGAAAACCGATAGAAAAACATGATCCAATTCTTAGCGGAGATCTCACTCGCTGACTCTCTCAAGCACACAGAGCTGCAGCGCACGGCCCCTCCTCCTCCTCCGCCCCTCCCAAACCCGTGTCAACAAGCTCCAGCAATAGTCTGCTCTAGTGCATGCGACCTCTGTACATGAGGCATTGTCTAACGGTATCTAGCTGGCGAGCTACTGATAGCTCCTGATCAACAAATGATCCAGCAATAGTCTAGTAGTGCATGATACCTCCGTTAGTTAGGTAGCTCACGTTAGCTCACGTTAGCTCCCTGTTTACACGGAATGACCAAGTAAACTAAATAGTTCACTGAGGCGTTGTCTTAACGTTATCTAGCCGGCTAGCAGTAGCTACAGATAGCTCCTGATATCAATGTCTTATAACATTGATTCGATGCATATTCGAGCTCCTGGCTTGCATCACAGTCACAAAAGGGGCTAGCTGAGGGAGTAGGGTATATATGCAGAGCCGCAGATATACCCTGCTGAGGGCATGCTGAATGTGATTTGACCAAAGCAGAGTATACACACAAGAAAGACAGTGGAGCGGTTTGCAGATAGCGAGCATTTTGACTTGTTGCGTGGTGGCGATGTCTTGCAGATAATACAACTACAAGTATAATTATATAATATCTATATATATTTTATAAAAAAATTTTTTTTATTATATATTAATTTTTATTTCTTTTATATAAAACCAAAAGCCATATCGGTATCGGCCGATATGGCTCATATCCCCTTAACAATTGTGTGTATTGGGGGGGGCTATGTGGCGTAGTGGGCAAGGCGCTCGCCATGAAATCTGGAGACGCTGGGCTCGCCTGTTCGAGCCCAGCGCTCCACATTTGCTTTCAGTTTAGCTGGTCGTCCGTACTAATACACATTGGCCGTATTAGGGGGTGGGAAACTGATGGGTGGGGATCGGGGGTTGTGGACAGCGACTCCTACAGGTCGGTTGGTGCGCCTGCGCAGTAGAATCAGGAAGTGTCGGCGGCAGCGTGAGCCTCCCACGCGTTACTCCTCGCCACTGAGAGATCGAGCTGCGCAGGTGAAAAGATGCGACTGCTGTTACCTCAAGTACCGGAGGGGACTTGTGCTATGTATGACTTAGTCCACATTGCAGCCGGCTTGTGGGAGGCAAGAAACAGCGTTCGTGACAGGGGAGGGTTGAATTGGATGATACGAAATTGGGATGGGAGAAAATATAGAAAAATGGGAGAAAAAGTGGATAAAAAAAAAACAATTGTGTGTATTGAGCTGTACCCATTCTGCAATCTGTTAATACAATTTTCAATCAAGGCAAGAGCTGTCATGTCTTTGTGTTGTGCATTACCTGTTATTTTGTCTCGAACTAGTTTACAGGACTCGATTTCTCCGATGCTCCCGAACAGGCTCTTCAGCTCCTCCTGGGTCATGTTCTGAGGCAGGTAGTTGACTATCAGGTTGGTTTTACTGTCCTCTATGCTACCCGACTCCACCGGGGAGGAGCAGTTGTTGGAGATGGTGGAGGGCCCGTTGCTCGTGTTGTTACACGTCGGCCCGTTGGACAGCTGGGTTTCCATGGCAGCAATCACCTGCTGAAGACGGAGAGAGGAGAAACCAAGTCATGAAGACAGCGTGGTGAAGAGGGAGAGAGGAGAAACCAAGTCATGATGACAGCGTGGTGAAGAGGGAGAGAGGAGAAACCAAGTCATGATGACAGCGTGGTGAAGAGGGAGAGAGGAGTAACCAAGTCACGATGACAGCGTGGTGAAGAGGGAGAGAGGAGAAACCAAGTCATGATGACAGCGTGCCAATTATAAAGGACAAAGAACCCGATGTAACAGATGGACAGCAAAAAAAAAAAGGACTCTCTTCACACAAGGAGGTAATAATGCAAGCTGTGTTTCTGTGCGGATATATATATATATTTTTTTTACAGTTTTTGTATTTTTCTAACCAGCTTAGTTCTGTTGCATTTCCAATTTATTTATGTAAATTATAAAGTTAGCAGGAATCGATAAGGGAATCGATAAAGAATCGGATTGATAAGCAGAATCGATAATGGAATCGTATCGATGACATCTGATCAATTCCCATCCCTACATGTGATAGTATATATCAACCCTCCCTATACCGGCAAGTAGGGGGCAAATGCGCGCAACGACCAGGAAGGGGGGGGGGAATTGGCATAACGACTAAATTGGGATGGGAGAAAAATACAGAAAAAAGGGTCGTGAGCCGCCGTGGGGGGGGGGGGGGGGGGGGGGGGGTTGCCAGATGATTTAAAAAAAATATAAAATGTTTTTATTTTTTTTTCAGTCATGTCATCACAAACACTGGCATTTAAAAGGTACAAATAAAACCATTCCTGCACCAAAATGCAGGAAATGAAGTCTTTGTAACAGTCTTTGTCCCCCCCAGACCCCCTGCTTAAAAAGTGGCCTGACTGGGGCTATATTTTGCACTATATTTCCTGGCCTGAATGACTTCCCCAGTCTGGCCCTGGTTAAAAGCCTCCAATGCTTAGTGTGTGTGCGTTTGAACGTTTGCATGTTTCAACCATAAATTTCCATTTATAATAAAAAATAAATAAAAAAAAGATTTATAATAATAAAAAATAAAAATTATTTAATTTTTATACCTCCTATAATAGTGGGGGACACTGTTATGTCAGGGGTCGCGGCCTGAAAACTTTGGAAACCCCTGTTCTATACCATTTTCGATACCACAGGGAAACATTTTAAATCTTAAAATGTAATATTTTATATATATATATATATATATATATATATATATATATATATATATATATATAATAATTTTATTTTGCTTTTGTTGCTGCTCATTTCTCCTCAGCTTCTCTCTGGTACTATAAGAGAAGAGAAATATAACACTTTTAAAACCCTTTGTTTCTCAGACATTTAAAAATAACTAAATTATCTAATCTAATCTTAGAAATTAAGTAAAGTGAATAGTACTGCGTGTTAAGCATAACAGCATCTAAGTTAATTTACTTCTGACCATTATAGTCAAAGTATTTTCCTATGACCTGAAACTCATAAGATCACATCATTCAGTTACAGCTATTATTGGCCAACGTTAGCCAGCTATCTAGCCAGCTACTGCACCACAAACTGCCAGCCAGCCAGCTGGCTACCTTTAACAACAGCCATCTAGCCAGCCACTGCATCTACGAACTGCTAGCCAGCCGGCTACCTTTAATTCACAATACAAAAGCTATCCAGCCAGCTACTGCACTACGAACTGCCAGCTGGCCAGCTGGCCACCCCAATCCACAACACAACAGTCAGCCAGCCGACCGTACAAAATACGGTCTCAGCCAATCACATCGATTTGTACAGTTAGTTAGCTAGCCACTCCATTGCGAATTAAAAAAGGTAGCCAGCCAGCACATCCCGTATTAGCTAGCTACAGTAGCTAACGTTAGCCAACGGAAGAACAATAGCTAGCTAGCCAACGCTAGCCAACAGCTGCAAAAACGAACGCCAATGATGTTATCAGCCGTTGATATGAGCTATCAGTAGCTAGCCAGCTAGATAATGTTAGACAACGCCTTGTGTATTAAACTAAAGTGAATAGTTTACTGGACCATTTTGTTTAATGCTTCAGTGATGTTGAAAGAGGAGCTGTCAGGACGGCCGGGTAGCGCAGCGGACTAAGCGTCTGTCTACCACCACAGAGACAGTGGGATCGAATCCAGCTGTGGTGCTTCCGGGTTGGCCGACCGCCCATACTAACACAATTGGCAGTGTTGGAGGGTGGGAAACCCGGCAAGGGTGGGTCCTGGTCGTTGTAAACAGCGACTCCTACAGTTCGGTCGGGGCGCCTGCACAGCAAGGGAAGGATCTGGAGGGAGGTAGTGTGACCTTCCACACGTTACACTCTCCCAGTGAGAGTCCGCACTGCCAGGTGAAAAGAAGCGGTGGGCTGGGTAGACATGTGTCGGAGGAAGAATGCGATAGTCTCCGCCCTCCCAGACCGACGGTAGGGGGTAGAGTGCGCAACGACCAGGAAGGGGATTGGGAATTGGCATAACGACTAACATTGGGAGGGGAGAAAAACGGAAAAATAAAGGAGGAAAAAGATTTAAAAAAATAAAAAATAAAGGAGCCATCACGACAAGTTGCGGAGGATCTGCACTTGCTATCTTCGGAGCGAATGAGAGGATTTGTTGACAAGACGGGTCTGTGAGGGGGAGGGGCAATGCAAGCACTGCAGCAGCGTGTGCGAGTGTGTATGTCAGCAACTTGCTGTAGGAGAGAAGACAGCGAGAAAACTAGCTGGTATCGATAGTGCAGAAAGTATCGATATTGCGGGAAATTAGTATTGAAACTGTTCAATATTCAGAATCGATATGTATCGAAAGATCGATATTTTTGACAACACTAACAGACATTATTTTAAAAAGAACGTTCACACAAGGAGGCAACGCAAGCTGTGTTTCTGTACAGACATTACTTGACGATGCCTCATGGAAAATCTAATTCTAGGTCAACACGACCAAATTTAATCAAACCTTAACAACCACTGTGCATTAAGGAGACCAAGCGGCAGAGGAATAGGAAAGGGGGGAGAAAGTCAATTTCCGAGCTGCCTTGTTACTGTGGCCATTAGCTCGAGGAGAAAGTTGTCCCTGACAACCTCTCAGTCCTTTTGTTCTTAAGAACATAAGCAAAAGAAGAACTCGCTCACAGATCAATAGCGCAGGTCATTCGTATTTTGAATGCGCTTGAAGGTGTAATCACTCATCAAGTCTGCAGTGTGTGCAGAGCCGTACATCTGTAGAAGCCTTGCCTTTGTATGAAAACAGAGAGCTTAGGGGTGTTAATCCTTTCACTACCACACTACAGAAGGTTAACCCTTTCACTGCCACACTAGAGACGGCTAACCGGCTGTAGTGTGGCAGTGAAAGGGTTAACCGTTTGGTAGGGGTGGACGGTATAGTCTAAAATTTATATCACGGTATAATTTGAAGCATAGACGGTAACGGTATATATCACGGTATCAGTGTTTCCGTTAGAATTTTTTTTTTGCCTGATAGGCAGGCTATATAAATAATGACATCCTCAAGGCATGTAGATTTATAATATTTTAACTTAAAACTAGGCTAGTTTTGCGTATACAGTCATTATATTCCAAATAAAATAAGTCCTGAGTCGAGACTCCGTGCTGCTCCCAACGAATGTGTCTGTCCACTATGTTTGTTGACTTGTTATCTCCCCCCCCCCCCCCCCTTATGTAAAGCGACCTTGGGTCCTCTGAAAGGCGCTATATAAAACGAAGTATTATTATTATTATTATTATTAGTATGCAACTGCAGAGCCGCAGAGTAGGGGCGCTTTCAGGTCCGGTTACAGGCCCGGCTCAACAGCGCCCCCCACCCAACGGCTGAATTGCCAATGGCTGAATTGGAGTACTGCACTGTGCCGGTACAGATGGGTGGGTTATGGTGGATTCTGCGGCTGCATATGATTCTCGCAAAATCCAGCATCCAGCCCCGCTGCCCAGCCGTCGTTATCACTACACACATCATAATGTTCACAGCAAACTGTAGTTGATCACCAGGTATGTTTTATTAACGTAGAATAATTCATATAAGAAAAACGACAGGGAAATCTTACCTTTCTCCACTGGTTAAAAATGCCAGGAACTGAAATTGAAACTTGCTGTGCGCCGCAGTGATATGTGTTTATTATGAAATGACAATTGCGTGTTGACACGCCCACTGCGCGAAGCCTCCTAAATTACTTTTTCCAGTTTGCACATATCCATCATCTATGACTAATTCTATCTATTTTTAGGGGCAAATGCGAGTGAAATAGTCGCGCTGTGGTTACATGACGTCATTGCTATTTTAGAGCTGCTCTACCGGTTACAAGGTATAGTCAAAATCCATACCGTAGAGCAAATTCATACCGTTTATACCGTATACCGTTTATACCGTCCACCCCTACCGTTTGGTAGTGTGGTAGTTAAAGGGTTAATGAGGCAACAGTGTTTTTTCTTCTTTTTTTTCTCGTTTGTTTCTTTGCCAAATAAATGGTTAAGACCTTGCATTGGTACCATATTAGGTACAATGGTACAAAACAAAAGCATGACATGTGATGCATTTAAAAATGTCAAGGTTAAATGTCGCAACCAGAACAAAACGTTTAATTTAGTAAAATAGGCCATTTGTAAAGAAAGCGGCCTGAGCAGCCCGACAACAGGCGGTACTAACGGCGACTTTTATAGCTAATGTTTTAAGATGTTAAGTCCAGAAGCAAGTTCATGTATGAAGAGACGTCCTTTTGTTAACATGTCCAATGTGCCGTTTGTTAACATATCCAAAGTGCAGTTTGTTAACATATCTAAAGTGCAGTTTGTTAACATATCCAAAGTGCAATCAGTTTAAGAGAAAAATCACACGAATGTGACATTCCAATTCTGAAACCCATCACATTTAGACATAACTTGTGCACAGAGGCCAGAGTTTGCAGGACACAGTATTAGACCAATACAGTCGCATAACATGCAGTACATACGACCCAACTTGGGTGCTTTTCATGCACGACAACAAAAAGAAAAGTGCCATCAATGCAAAATTGAACACAGGCGTTAATTAGATTTGAGCATCCAGACGTGACTGAGCTATGAGTCATTGGTATGGTCTGAGATTAGATTATTGTCATCATACAGCACAAGTACAACAAAAACACATCCAACCGGAGTACAAATGTAACAGTAAAGTGCAATAGTAATAAACAATGTACAGGTGATTAACACTTTGAGTACCAGGGACGCGTTTTGTCGTTAGTTCATGCCGCCAGTTTAGTGCCGGCAACGCTATATAGTGTTTGTTTGTCGTATTTTTTTTATTAGCGATTTGAATTCATATTTCATCAATCGAGCCTCACGCTAGTGTTGTAGACTCTCTCTGAGCTCAATTGGGAAAATACCGCCCCCTATCGTCTCGCCCTGTGTAACTGCACCCCATTGGTTTAGACTGATGGGGGGGGGGGGGGGGGGGGGGGGGTCAGGGCGCGGTCCAGCCTCGTCATGTTACTCTCCGGCGAGGCATCTGAAGAGAACCATTTCTTCCAGCACCCAACGCTGAATCAATAAACGCGACCGATATTTGGTATGGCGATCAGGAATTGGAATAGTCTTTTTGGATAACATCTGATCTGAGGTAAGGAATACATTTTACCAGTCTTAGGGTAATCAGAGCTTTTTTCACAGATATATCAACGTGTGCCCTATGTGTGTATATATGTGTGTGTGTGTGTGTGTGCGCGCTGATCAGGAAATAAGATAATCGATTTTTCAGCCCGCTTCCCTAGCGTGCATAAATACACATACTATCGATAATCTAGCATTTAAAAATGACAACGTTTTTGTGTATGCCAGAATATTCCAGTAACGGGCGCTTATCACGGAATCTATATATTTTCCTGAAAAACTAGGGCTTTTCGAAATGCTATAAAATGGAAATGAACAGATTAAAAAACAATCCGTCTCGACATTGTTGACTGCAAACAAGTCATTGATAAACGACGGTCAGATTAGACACATAGCCATAATTTAAGACAGAGATTATGCGTTCACAACGCTATCATTGAAGTGGGTGGCAGCATTCAACCATGTTTTGACCATGTTATGGCCGGTAATCAAAGTGTTAAACTGGGTATAAAATATATAAATGAGTACTACTGAGTAATAGTGCTAATCAGATGTATGTACAGAGTTGTAGTATTATTATGTACAGTGATACAGGTATAAAGACACTATGGTCTATTAAGTCATACTGGCCACTCCAGCAGCGTAACCACTAGTAAGCACTGAGACTAGGGCTGGGCGATTCTTGCTAAAATGTGAATCCCGATTCTCTATTTCTTCAATAAAATCATTTAAAAAGTTAAAAAAAATATATGTAATAACCTTTTTTTTTTTTTTTTTATAAAAAAAATTAATTGTCATAACTTAGAAATGAGATTGCATAGGTCTATGAATCGAGATCGCGAGATTTTTTTTTGATTAATTGCCCAGCCCTAGACTTAAATTAAAATTTAATTAAATACAAGAGAAAGAATTTCCACAGACCCCAGTCCAAGGTTCAGCCGCCCACGAGCCACTTCTTAGAAGAGAAGCCACATCACACAGTCTGACTGCCATGGTGCTAGTTTGGAGTTGGCGTCTGAAAATGTGAAAAAAAAAATATATATTAGTTCATGTTAGATCAATAAGAACAGCTGCAACAGTCAGTGCAGTGATCACATCACCGCAGTATGTCTTGGGAACTGGCGGCCCATGCAGATTGGCCTGAAGCAGGAGAAAAGCAAAGAAAGGCAATGTTTCACTAGATCACAATTCAGAGTCGGTGACGAGCAAACAACAGAAGCAAGCAATGCAGAATGTTCAGTCAAGAGAGGGAATCTGGCCGGGACGATAAGCGCGGAATGAGGATTAATAAAACGTTAGGGTGCGTCACACACAGGTGTGTTCCTGAAATCGAGGCACAAATCAAGGGCTGCACAGTTTGCTCACATCTAGCCAATAAGAGCTGCTGCTTTGAGTTATGCCGAGGACACGGTCCTTGAAGTCGCCGTCCAGGTTTAAAAATTGCACACAAAGCACTAAGCCTAACGCTCTGCAGTCTGAATTTCAGGTATGTGTAGAATGTGCTTGACAATTTTTTATTTAAATTTTATTTATCCAGGAATGTCCCATTGAGATACAAGATCTCTTCTTCCAGGGAGTCCTGACCAACACGGCACACAACAAGTTTCAACTAGGGATGCACCGATATGAAAATTGGCCACGATACCGATACCGATTGTTCAACTAACACAATCGACCGATACCGATACTTGTGGCAAAAAATAAGTATTTGTAATTTTTTTTAATATTTTTTTTAATATATTCTTTTTTTAAATTTTGTAATGAAACTACTGTATATTTGTATGTGTATGTTTGTATTTGTAGGCCTCTTTACTTACTTAAAAAAAGGAAACATCAAGAAATATGTTTATGGTATCACTAATCTCTCCCAGTATCGTCTGGCAGCCTGCAGCGGGATACTATTTTCTCAACCAGAGCTTTCAATCAATGCAATGGAACCATTCTGGCGGCCTGCAGCGGGATACTATTCTCTCAACCAGAGCTTTCAACCAATGCAATGGAACTATTTTGATTGACAGTCGATTCGGCCAATTACGCCACACCGCTAGCACCCACCTCCTGCTGTTCTTACCACCAATCGGCAAGCGTTTATTCATTTTCTACTTCGGGGCATGCCGCCATTGATCTGCTTGCGAGTCAAATTCAGAACCACAACAAGCTAATACGTTAGCTGCCCGGCAGTGCCCGCCGACCAGCGCGCTCCACAGGATGGCCAAACGAGACAATGATTTTACTGCAACAAATGTTATAATAAAACAAAGCCTTTCTATACATTTGTCTGGTTGAAAACTTTATTAACAGATTGCAGAATGTGTAGTTGGGTACGGAATGAGCAACGGAATGGAACCGAGCTATGAACGTCTTGCTTGCTATCTTCGGGTAAATACTATGCTGATGTAATTGAACGTGTAACTAACTATATAACGTTAATGCCACAAAACGAATGTTTGTGTCATTTTAACAGCAGATACTTTCTTAAATGCCATCCTCCCGACAGAGCGGTGTTGATGGGGAGCTCTGATGGGTTCGCTTGGTTGTGTTATTAGCATTGAACAGCTAACCGAAAGCTAGCGTTAACTAATGTTAATAATAATATGCTGATGTTATTGTCCGTGTAACACTAACTATATAACGTTAATGCCACAAAACGAATGCCTTGTTAATCATAAGTAGTAACTTTGATGCAGTAGCGTGTGTGTGTGGGGGACGGCGGGCATTGTGCAGGTAGGTCGCGAGTGAACTTTTATTTTTTTGCCTTTTGACGCTACACAAATTGATGGTTATTTATCGGCGACTGCTATCGGCACATTTGAGCTTATCGGCCGATAGCAGTCAACAAGGCACTATCGGCCGATACCGATACCCGACCGATATATCGGTGCACCCCTAGTTTCAACATAAAACAGGGCATTAAACAAAAAAACATACAATTCAAATATAAATACAGAAGGCCATTTGTGCAGTGGCAAGGAGCATAATCAGATCAGCAATAGCATCAGGTAAAACAGTTACATGTTTCATAAAGGGCTAATCTAAAAGCATTCACAGTAGGAAGTGCCTCTAGTCGTGGCCCGCGGGCCAATTGCGGCCCGAGGGATGATATTTTGCGGCCCCCTACTTGACAAAGTTTAGTGTTAATGCGGCCCACGCGCAACTGTTTGCTGAGTCGTTGCGCGAGAGTTGGAAGTTTTATTTATTTTATCACTTGTAGGCTACCATAGCGCAGGCTCATGACAGCAACGTTACGTTAGTGACTTGGTTGAAACGTGATTCCGGAGTGATATCAAGTAAAGTGGAAGGCAAATGCATCCTCGCTATCTCCTCTGACTGCAAGCAGTGCTCTGCATGTCCAGCTGCACTGCCACTGTCCGTCTGTGTCTATGTACGGGTCTGGTCCAATCACATTCAGCGCCCCGTCAGCGTTTTCCCCCCTCACCCACAGTCTGCGAATTAGATGCAGAGTAGAGGAGTAGGGCGGGTCTTCACGGACTGCATGTAGTCTCTCTCTTTCAGTGCAAGTCAGAGCAGAGTTGACAGCGCATCTACAGTAAACTCGCTCCCAGTTCTATCTCCGTGAGATAAATGTAGCTACTAGTAGCCTAGTTTCGCCAGCAGGCAACCAGCAGAAAAATATGGCATTTTCAAAGATGGTCAGTAAAAGAAAAGTCGACTGCAATTCAAAGGTGAATGAACTGAAAAATATGCGTTCATCCTGAGTCCCAGCACCAAACCAATGTGACTATATGCCAAGAAACGGTAGCTCTTGTGAAGGGTGGCAATTTGAAAATAATGTATGACTGAAGTGATGGAGACCATGTTTGAAGGCAAACAAAAGCAAATCCGCCTCAGATCGCACAGCAACCAGAATAACTGAAATACAGTGGCTGGTGATTTGATTAAACAGCTTTGTGATAGAATAAAAAAAAATGCACAGTGCATTTCCATAGCTGTGGATGAGTCCACTGACACCACTGAGAAGCCTATGTTCTGAAGAACCATTCATGTTCTGAAGAACTGTTCATGTTCTGAAATGTTATTGCTAAAGATTGAGAAGATTGGATCAGTTGTACTTTTTCTTTTAATACTTGAAACCCTTTTTTTGTGGAATATTTGATGCAGCCAAGCCTCACCCAGACTCTACCTCCAGCGGCCCCCATGTAAATTGAGTTTGAGACCCCTGCTCTAGACCAGCGTTTCCGTTAGCCGGTAATTACCGGTATTTGACCGGCAAAATATGTTGAAGTCCGAATATTTAAATCTCTCCGGTCTTAATGTCCGGTGAAAATAATTCCTCTAAGCACAATTTTATTATTTGAATTGTATTAAAATCGGCTAAAATTAAATAGCCTATGCGATGAACGAAACAATAATTCCATTTTCAGTTTCATTGTTGCTTCACTCCGATAGGATGGCGCCGCTCAGATGTGAAACTTAATTTTATTTTTTTTTTGAGCCTGCACGCTCTGGCCACCATAACGACAAACAGGTATACGAGGAAGAGAGAGAGATGGCGAGATAAGCTAAGCTTAGTAAATATTTCACGAAACCAAGCACAAGCAGGTCTAATAATGACAACGAAGATGAATCTTCTGAACTTGAAGTCACAGAGACCGCTGACGCTGATGCCGTGGTGGCTCCTCGCTGTTCCCCCCCCCCCGCTGTTCTCGCATGCAGGTACAAAACGGATAGGCACAACGAGAGACGGGGTGAGTGAGTGTTGAAATTTTTTTATCATAATATGCAACTGTTGGTTGACTGCCGTGTCACATAGTAATGCATATTATTGATTATAACTAAATGTAGGCTATAACCTATAATGAAATTAACAAATGCGTTACGCGCACGTGGCTCGTCCTCTCTGCATGTGGCGACGAGCTAGCAAACGAGGCAATGTGATGATCAACTACAGTTTGCTGTGTGTGAAGTTGAACATTATGATATGTGTGACGTGTCTGATACAACGAGGTGAAGCGATGTCGACTCGAGATTAATTTGGGGGTGCGTGCGACAGCTGCTGCAGTGCAAGCCTGCGGGGCGGGAGCTTGATGCTGGTAGCGTATCGCACTAACTTGAGGCGAGAGATAGTAATTTGATTCTGCAAATCAATTTCTCATTCTTCGCTTGATGTAATTAATACACATGTCCAATTATAACGGAATTCCTTAGCTCATAAAAATGTGATTATAATAGACTGCCGTTTAAAACTCTGACCGGAATTTCTTGAATATGTCCGGTGATAGAAATATTGCAGGACACCCAGACCGGCACGAATATGTTCTAACGGAAACGCTGCTCTAGACAAAGTTTTACTTGCAGCGTATTCCATAAAAATGGAGCATAGTGGGAGAATGCAGCTTTACCAAGCTCTGACTGCATCAAAGGAACATTTAAAAGCATCCCATTTGCTGCTCGTCTGGTATTAAAAAAGCAAGTATAAAAGGACAGAAGTCTGGACATATATAAGGGCAGCTTATATATAAGGGCAGCTTACCTAGCAATGACTTAAGGATAAAAATCAACATGTGTGATTGTCTTCTTTGGTACAGAGAGGACCATCCTAAGGACTGATACAAAGTGCAGTGGTGGGTGCGAGACTGCACCCGTTACAAAACGTATGGCAGTATGGTACGCAGAATCCAGCTTTTTAAGCAGGGAGGAAGGAGCATGCATATAGATCACATCCAGGGGAGGAAATTAGGCCACTTTACTCGCCAAATGAGAGTATTTTTTACGTTTGGCGAGTGATTCATGAAGACCACTCACCAGTCTGGCGAGTATACAAAAAAAAAAAAAAAACATTCTGCAAACGGTGCGTGTCTTCTTTGTGCTTGCTTTAGTTGACAGTGCCACGAGAGCACTGCACAAGACCACCCGCGGACATATAATGTTTAATAAAAGTTTGCGCAGTACTGGCCAACCCGCGGACATATAATGATAAAAGTCCTGCGTTACTAGGCTAGCCATCAGGAGCACTCTCAAACGGATAACGTTAAACACAGCAGAAGATGGAAAACAGACAGACTGACCAACGGGGAACTGCATCCAACCCTAGCACAACCCTCGAGTATAAGTTACTAAGGACACATTTAAATCACAGAGGTGTAATGTTAGTCTACTGGAACTGTATACAGTGGTTAGCTTCTAGCTAACGTTAGCCCCGTGTGCTCAAAGCAGCCAGCTAGGTGCATCTGTTATGACTATGTTTCCAAAAAAGCACCGGACTACGACGTAAGGTTAGACATTTTATTTCATGCTCAAAAGCCCCTGGCTTGCACATCGCAGTCACGAAAGGGGCTAGCTAAGCTCAACCAGTGCACTGTGCACAACAGCACACCAAGCCAACTGACGTTACCACAACACTTGACGGTACTTCACAACACTGTCGTAAGACCACCGTGCTGTCTTAAAGGCACAGTGTGCCTACCCAGATGCATACACAACATTGACGAGGCTTGACAACCGAGGTTCAAAGTTAACTTGATTGAAAACTTTATTAACAGATTGCAGAATGGGTACAATACAGTACGGCTCAATACACACAATTGTTAAGGGGATGCAGCCCAGAGAAAGACTTTCGTCTTGTTTACATCAGGGTCCCCCATTTTCAATTCATCATAACATATGACATACAGATAGACTACTGCTACATCTATACATTTCACATCTATCTATACACTTCACAACATACTTCGGTTTTTTTCTTTCACTGCCCAACCCAGTCCAACCCAGCATCTTTCACTGCCCAGTTCAGCCCAACCCAGTCCAGAATAGATACCTCTTTCATGTTAATATGTTTTATGCTAATATTGTGAAGAGTAGAGATTAATGTTTTATGCTAATAAATATTTTAAAGAGTAGAGACACGGTGTGATTATTTTACTATGATTGAAAATCAATTTAGACGAAGACATACAAAGAAGTAATTATCACAATTAGCGATTTTTTTTGTCTGGTAAAAAATCTGTTTGGCTGGTAAAAAAAATCAGATACTCGCCAGTTGGCTGGTAAGCCAAAAAGTTTGTTTCCTCCCCTGATCACATCGCCATACAGGCAGAAAGGAACTCTGCACAATTCTCTTCCTGGCTTCAGACGGGAAACATTTCTATAACCGGAAGAAAAAGCCCAGTTTAGGTCTAAGTTTTCTCAGTAGGTTCCCAATATGAACATCAAAGGCCATCTTTTCATCAATCTATATGCCCAGATATTTATAGAGACAATAAAGATATTCTATTCTATCAACATACTTGCTATATCTTTGGCTCTAAATCATGCTGGTAAATAGGGTAAAAACAGTAAGCAACTCCAGTTCAAAATGTATTAAATTGGCAAGCCCCATTCTATCAAGAAAGGCAAATAGCATAGCCTACATGTATGTAATGTAGGGCTGTCTTAAATACTTCGAAGCTTCGTTCGATGGCACAAGCTTCGAACATTAAAAAAAAAATCGAAGTTAAAAAAAAAAAAAAAAAAAAATTTAACTTCGATTTGTGTGTGTGTGTGTGTGTGTGTGTGTGTGTGTGTGTGTGTGTGTGTGTGTGTGTGTGTGTGTGTGTGTGTGTGTGTGTGTGTGTGTGTGTGTGTGTGTGTGTGTGTGTGTGTGTGTGTGTGTGTGTGTGTGTGTGTGAACTACCCATCCCAGTTAGGACAGCCGAATCCCGTCCAATCTTTCGCCGTCGACTAAAGACTCACTTCTTCAACCATTATCTGAAACGATAAAAAAGAAAAAAAAAAATCTAACCGTGACTAACCTTACTGTCATGCACTTGTCCTAATAAACTAACCTACACTGTAACACGCAACACTTTGATGAACATTGTTACTCAGCAGAGTTGTACCCTTCTTGCTGTCTTGTCATACAGAACTTGTAAGTCGCTTTGGATAAAAGCGTCAGCTAAATGACTAAATGTAAGTGTGTGTGTGTGTGTGTGTGTGTGTGTGTGTGTGTATGTGTGTGTATGTGTGTGTATGTGTGTGTAGGTGTGTGTAGGTGTGTGTAGGTGTGTGTAGGTGTGTGTAGGTGTGTAGGTGTGTAGGTGTGTGTGTGTGTGTGTGTGTGTGTGTGTGTGTGTGTGTGTGTGTGTGTGTGTGTGTGTGTGTGTGTGTGTGTGTGTGTGTGTGTGTGTGTGGGCGCGCCTTGTAGAATTCCACACATAAGAAAGAAAGATACTGGGATGAATAAACAAAATAGGAAATAAAATGTAGAAATGCATGCAATACATAAATAAATATGAATCTCCATATATGAAATATAACATTTAGATAAGGTGCTACTGAGATGTTTTGGTGAGTTCTTTGTTTTTTTGTGGAAGTTGCCCTTAAAAATGCATGAACATTCACTGATAATTGGTCTGTAGTGGAGTCTACAAGGTCTACATTGCCGGACCATGTAGAATCCGGACCTTGTAGACTACTAGACTGACATAATTCTGTGCATAGTTTAGTCTACACAGGCCATATTTCAAATAATCAAAATCTTACTTCATTCATCTTAAACATTCTTGATTTGGGGGATTGGTAGTTCCCATGAAATCTGAAGTTGTTCAAACGACAACAGCGATCCACCTTGAATTAAATCACACAGCCGAGTGAAACCTTGTTGGATGCGTCACAGTCACGAAAGGGGCTACTTAATTAATTAATCCAACCCACTTTATTTATAGAGCACATTTAAAAACAACAAAGTTTACGAAAGTGCTGTACAAGTCCCACAACATAAGATAAAAAAAAATAAAAAATAAAAAAAAAAAAAAAAAAAAATCGAAGCTTCGAATTAAAATCGAAGCTCGGCCCCGAAGCTTCGATTGCCAAAAAAAGCTTCGAAGGTCAGCCCTAATGTAATGTACATATGTGAAACAGAACTTTTAGCGTACTGCATTTCATATTGAAATGTGTTTTCTTTCAAATAAAGAAATGTATATAAAAAATAACAGGCCTATTCAATACTAACTGTATTGAAAATCATACACATGTTGGACCCACAGCAGACCAAATAAAACAAACATGGCAATTTTTTGGTATACACACTGCAGCAAACAGGGCCGTCAGAACGAATAAAAAATGTTTAATACTATTTTTACTTCATAGAAATCATTATGAATTTGGAAACAAAACCACCAGTCCAACGTGTGGAAAAAAAGACCCATTTTGCTCTTGCCTGCTCTTGGAACCCATCCCTGGCTCCTTTAGTTTACTTTAGTTTATTTGACAAACGCACAAGTAAAAAAATTAGGGATGCCCCGATCACGTTTTTTGCCACCGATACCGATCACCGATCGTCGTGATCCATATCGGCCGATACCGATCCGATACCGATTGTTTTTGATTAAAAAGAAATTAAAAATTATTTTATATAAAAAGTTTTTTTTTTATTTTATTTTTTTTATAAAATATATATATTATATAATTAGACTTGTACTTGTATTATCTGCGACTGCGAGACATCGCCACCACGCAACAAGTCAAAATGCTCACTATCTGCAAACAGCTCCACTGTCTGTGTGTACTCTAGTAGCCCAGCTCAAAAGGATTCTCCGGCGCTGCAGCGGGACCCCATTGGTAACGTTAAGTGCTTTGGTCGTTTCACATTCAGCAAGCCCTCAGCTCGAATACGCATTAAATCAATGTTATAAGACATTGATATCAAGAGCTATCTGTAGCTACTGCTAGCCGGCTAGATGACGTTAAGACAGAACTTTAGTTCAATGGGACATTTCGTTTTGAACAGTAAACGAACGTCAGCTAACGCAAGCTAACTGAGGTATGAACATGAACTACTAGACTTTCTGGATCATTTGTTGATATCAGGAGCTATCGGTAGCTAGCCGGCTAAATACCGTTAGACAATGCCTACTCAGGGATTAAAGCAAAAAAAAATCTCCTGACTGAACTTTTTTTCAGGCCAAGTCATATTCTTATTTTAACCTCCACTGTATTTCTTTTTAATAGCGTTGGCGTTTTAAGGGAGCCTACTTGTTTAGGTTTCGTCGATAATCCAATGTACAGTTACCCCCCCCCCAACCACCTACAATGTACAGTCCCCCCCCCCTCCACCCAACCTCCTCCAATGTAGTTTCTTCGTCAAATGTATATACTCTCTTTTTTAGACTTATCACAAACAATACTGTATTTGTAAATCTGGTATGTCATAAATGTATAGATGTAGCAGTATTATCCATCTGTATGTCAAGTATGTCATATGTTATGATGAATTGAAAATGGGGGACCCTGATGTAAACAAGAGGAAAGTCTTTCTCTGGTCTGCAACTGCAACCCCTTAACAATTGTGTGTATTGAGATGTACTGTATTGTACCGATTCTGCAATATGTTATAATAACAATCAATCAATATTTAACAGATTGCAGAATGGGTACAATACAGTACGGCTCAATACACACAATTGTTAAGGGGATGCAGAGAAAGACGTTTGTCTTGTTTACATCAGGGTCCCCCATTTTCAATTCAGTGACATTTATGACATACACAACATTTATGGCATAGGGACATACATGACATACTACAGAACAGGTATATAGTAATGTTACATTTGTGACATATACGATATGCAAATATACAGTACTGTTACCCATAGATCCTAACAGAGATTATATACATTATGATGGGGAGGAGACTGTACATTATGGTGGGTGGGAGAAAAAAGATACATACGGTGGGGAGAGAATATACAGTGGGGAGGAGACCATCTACAGATACACCTGTGTGATGTTGCTACGGAGTTAAGCTAATAAAGGATACTCACAACTCACATATTTGTAGTGTGAAGTAACACGACAATGACAAATGTGTTGTTTCTGTTTTTCTTTTTGACATAGTTGTGGAACACGGAACAAGTTAACAACTCACCACCGTCTACAGCCCCCGCATCATACTGTAGCCTAGCCAGTCTCTTGAAACACTGCTATCTTCAAACTTCCATCCTCTCGTAACTTTCTTTTGTTGGGTGGTGCCGCTCATCCTTTTCGTCTGAGAACACTGCGTGCGTTTTCTTTTTAGTGGCCGGCTTACTCCTTCCATTATCGTTATTATGCTGACGTTAGCTAATAACTATGTGTTGGGGATAATGCTTCCGCACGGACCATATTGTTTGTTACATTGCTGTCGGCAAACTCGCTCAGAGTGTCAACATAGTGTTGATATTGAGTTGATGTTAGCTGCTAGCTGGCTACCCAAATCCACAACAGCCAGGCAGCCAACCGTACAAAATACAGTCTGAGCCAATCACATCGATTTGTACAGTTAGTTAGCTCCACTCCATTGCGAAATAAAAGTTAGCCAGCCAGGACAGCCCGTATTAGCAAGCTACAGTTGCTAGGTAGCTAACCGTTAGCCACCCGAAGAACGGTAGCTAGCTAACGTTAGCCACAGCTTCAAAAACAAATTTCAATTATGTTATGAGCTATCAGCTAGCCAGCTAGATAACGTTAGAGAACGCCTCGTGTAGTAAACTAAAGTGAATAGTTTACTGGGCCATTGTTTAATGCTTCAGTGGTGTTAAAAGAGGACCTGCACGCTTGCTATCTTCGGTGCAAATGATACGGGTCTGTGACAAGACAGGTCTGTGAGGGGGAGGGCACTGTGAGCAGCGTGTGTGCATCAAGCTCACGTTTGATTGGTTAGAATGGTCAAAATGCCCTACGCATCTACAAATCATATTATACCAGGTAGCCAATTCCGTCAGACTCCAAATCAAATTGACGGAAAAAAAAATAAAAAAGACTGAAATCCGTCTGGAGACGGAATGCTTTAATGCATGCCTACTAAACGTGAATAGTTGACTGGGTAATTTTGTTTAAACAGTAACGATAGCTAGGTAGCTAACGTTAGCGCAGGTCGAATGCAGTGCACTACAGACTCGAGCAGAGGAGCCGCACCTCTTTGTTTACAAACTCTACACGGGGGCGGGCGGGGCTAGGGAGGAGGAGCAGCGGCAGTTTGCAGGTCGTGTGTGTCTGAGACAGACAGCGAGTGAGAGCTTCGCTTGATCGGTTTCCGCTATCGGCGAATATGACTAATTATCGGAATTCACAGATTGCATATTTATACTGAGTATCGGCCGATAACGATCGGTGGCCGATCGATCGGGGCATCCCTAAAAAAAATATATATAATAATAATAATTCAGTGTCGAGGATAACATGATGGCCATTGTGGTCCTGGCCGTTACTGGGACAATACAAGACGCATACACATGCAGATGAAACATGCAAACATCTTTAAGAAAAAAGATGGGTCACCTATGACAATACTACCTGCATTTCAAATACATAAAAAACTTCAAAAACTAAAGTGTTGCTACTGCTGAGGTACCACTTCTATGTTTCTACATTCTAAAAAAAGAATTATATATATATATATTATATATAAATCCCAAGGAGGTGCAGGTACTCTCACCTTCATGCTCCCCAGACATGGAACACCTCTCCATTCTATGCCGTCGTTCCACCTTCCCCGAGAGTTTACTGCGGTCATCATGACTGCTGTATATATCCCTCGACAAGTAAACACCGCCAGGGCCCTGGCAGAGCTACAAGATCATCTTAACAAACATCAGATTAAACATCCGGACGCAGCGATGATCGTAGCTGGTGATTTTAATAAGGCGAATTTGAAAAAAGTGATGCCGTCCTTTTTTCAACACATCGCCTGCTCCACAAGAGGAGGAAACACACTCGACCACTGCTACACCCCGTTCAGAGCCGACTACAAGGCTGTAGCGGCTCCACCATTAACGGGGGGCTACAAGCTCATCCGATCACGACTCCATTATCCTCATTCCGGCTTATAAACAAAGATCACGTGACGCAGTCGTGTCACGTGAGACAAAAAAATGGACCGACCAATCAGAGGCCACGCTTCAGGACGCGCTCGAGGATGTTGACTGGAATATGTTTCAAGGAAGCGCCAGTGACGTCAGCGAGTTCGCCGACAGCGTTATCTGCTTCATCACAACACTGGCTGATAGTATTGTACCCACAAAGAAGGTGCGGGTGTTCCCAAACCAGAAACCGTGGGTGGACAGTACTATCAGAGCAGCTCTAAAATCCCGCTCCACTGCCTATAACTAGAGCCATATGGAATCCGCGATCACGGAATCGCGGACGGAATCGCGGAATTGAGCAATAAAAATGGAATCAACTATAAAAAAAAAATGTAATTTTTTTTTTTTTTTTATGTTGTGGGACTTGTACAGCACTTTGTTCAGTGCTGTAAAGTTTAAACCTTTTTAGATCGTAGACAAACAAAACACTTTGCTTTCATGAAATATTGTAAGCCGTCATTTGAGGCTTTATAAAAGCAGCACAATGAACACAAATCTGTCAGTGCAGAGTCCGACCTCATCTTAAATAAACAGCATTGCTTGTTGTAGGGATGCCCCGATCGATCGGCCACCGATCGAATCTGTGAATTCCGATAATGAGTCATTTTCGCCGATCGCGGAAACCGATCAAGCGAAGGTCTCACTCGCTGTCTGTCTCAGACACACACTACCTGCAAACCGCCGCTGCTCCTCCTCCCTAGCCCCGCCCGCCCCCGTGTAGAGTTTGTAAACACTGAGGACTGAGAGGAGGCTCCCCTGCTCGAGTCTGTAGTGCATTCGACCTGAACTAACGTTAGCTACCTAGCTATCGTTACTGTTTAAACAAAATTACCCAGTCAACTATTCACGTTTAGTAGGCATTGTCTAACGGTATTTAGCCGGCTAGCTACTGATAGCTCCTGATATCAACAAATGATCCAGAAAGTCTAGTAGTCCATGTTCATACCTCCGTTAGCTTGCGTTAGCTGATGTTAGTTCTCTGTTCAAAACGAAATGTCCCATTGAACTAAAGTTCTGTCTTAACGTCATCTAGCCGGCTAGCAGTAGCTACAGATAGCTCTTGATATCAATGTCTTATAACATTGATTCAATGCGTATTGGAGCTGAGGGCTTGCTGAATGTGAAATGACCAAAGAACCGTAACGTTACCAATAGGGTCCAGCTGCAGCGCCGGAGAATCCTTTTTGGAGCTGGAGGCTACTAGAGTACACAGACAGTGGAGCTGTTTGCAGATAGCGAGCATTTTGACTTGTTGCGTGGTGGCGATGTCTTGCAGATAATACAAGTACAAGTCTAATTATATAATATATATATTTTATATAAAAAAAATTAAAAAAAATTCATATAAAATAATTTTTAATTTCTTTTTAATCAAAAACAATCGGTATCGGATCGGTATCGGCCGATATGGCTCACGACGATCGGTGATCGGTATCGGTGGCAAAAAACGTGATCGGGGCATCCCTAGCTTGTTGTAGTTAACAAAGAGAGGCAAAGTTGATTTAGCAAAAAAAATAATATATATATATATATATATATATATATATTTTTTTTTAATAATCGAATTTTATTTTCATATTCGAATCCCAATGCCCATCGAACGAAGCTTCGAAGTATTTAAGACAGCCCTATTAAATGGACTGTTACTGTTATATCTTATTAAATTGTGGACATTTATTCATTCCCACTTATTAGACACTATTTCTGATGGTAAAATGAGCGTACAAAGCAAAATACAGAATTCTGAAATATTAAAACGGAAAAAACGGAATGTGGAAAAAAATTAAATGGAATTTGGAAAAAAATAAAACGGATTTCATATGGCTCTACCTATAACCTGGGCAGAGAGTCAGGAAACATGGAAGAGTACAAGGCTTCAGGGCAAGGCTGTAAAACTTGCAAAACGGACATGGACACAAATGGCACAAAACGACACAAGAGGCTTATGGCGGGGACTGAGGACAATAACTGACTACAAAGTCAGCGCCCCCTCAATGGGGAGCGACGACGCCTCTCGCAGACAAACTCAACTCTTTCTACGCTCGTTTTGGTGTAGACAGTGGCGCCGCTAGCTCAACGGCTAGTGATGTCACTGGCGCGCCGGCTGTTGTGGAGGGCAACCGCGGGGGGGCGGGAACGCTCTCTCGTTGTCGGAACACAGTGTGAGAAGAGCATTTATGGAGGTGAACACCAGAAAAGCTGCTGGCCCAGATGGTATAACAGGACGCATACTTAAGTCCTGTGCCAACCAGCTAGCCCCTGTGTTCACCACCATATTTAATCAATCCCTGGTGGAGTCAGTGGTCCCTGCCTGCTTCAAGATGTCTATCATCATCCCTGTACCAAAGAAACCCTCCCCAACATGTCTCAATGACTACAGACCGGTGGCACTCACCTATGTGGCCATGAAATGTTTCGAGAGGCTGGTCAAGGATCACATTTGTGCCTCCCTCCCCAGTGATATGGACCCCATGCAATTTGCATACAGGCCAAACGGGTCCACTGACGATGCGGTCTCCCAAGTACTGCACAGCACCCTCTCTCACCTTGACCGCCAGAAGGGGGGCTATGTGAGACTGTTGTTCATTGCAGGGTTAGAAATTAACATTTTTTTTCAAGTTTTTTTTTGCCCCCCTTAATTGATTTTCGGGGGCTTTTTTTTGTATTTCGGGGGCACTGCATTTTTATGATAAACGGTAGGTGTGGGACGGTTCACAAAATGGACGGTTCGGTTCGTATCACGGTTTTGGGTAGGGCTGGTCGATATGGAAAAAAATCATATCGCGATAACGATATGATAATTTTATTTTATTTCTCGATATCGATAATTATCGAATTGTTATAAGTATATATATATATTTTTTTTTAACAACAGATGTATGTTTATTTTGCAGCAATTCTTTGTCATTGCCGCCATCTTTAGTGTTACATCCCCTCACACTCCAGTTCTCAGGCTGCAGCTGGTTTAAAAGCTAAAGTAAACCGGCTTCTCTGCTGGCTGTGGCTCCAGAGGAGTTGAACAGTTCTGGCTCTGCTAGTTTATTTTCGATCTTTTGGCGCTTTTTTGGTGGACAAACCACCGCACATGTGCACTGTGACTCGTGACTGGAGTCTAGTTCTGCTAGCACACATAGCCTACTGTGTACAGACGGTTTCAAAATGTATTTTAAATTAGAAAGCAAACAAAATAAATGGACAAGAGAAAAAGAAATCTGAATTTGGTCAGTATTGTCATTTGGACAAGCAAAGCCATTACTTTAAGTTGCAGGCAAGAAAGACAAGTCTGTCCACTGTCTCTGGTTTTAAAACTGCCCTGTTGCAGGTAAAAAAAAAAAAAAAAAAAAAAAAAACACGTTTTCGATTTTTATTTTATTTCGATATTCGATATCGATTATTAAAATATATCGCGATATTTATCGTTATCGTTATATCGCCCAGCCCTAGTTTTGGGGGTCACCGGGTCCCCACGGACATTTTAGCGTGTGGCACCTTCAGCTCCGGTAACTTTAGGAGGAGATCAAACATCAACAAGCAGCACGAAAGCGGGTTAAGCGGCAATAGTCCCGGTTGGAGTTAGTAAAACACAGTTGTATGTTAGCCTTCTTGGATGTTGAATAAACGCCTATCATTGTCTTTAAACACCCCGCCTCTCAGACTCTCATTCCCTCCTCTGCTAGCTTGTAGCTACGATAACATTTCATTGACTGTATTAGCTGGGGCTAGTGCTACCATAGTTAAAACGTGCGTTGTATTGTACAAACTGCTAACGCTATGGCAAGATGTGTGTATGCCTATGTAATGTTAATGGCTATGTTTTTAAAGTCGTAATGAAGATTGATTTAGATTATGCTTGCCATTTGTACACAAACTGACTAGCACCTGGCTCAGCTGCAGTGCTCACCTCCGCCAAATGATTTTTTTTATTTGCGCGTCATCTGAACCGTACGATACACAGACGCTCCATTACCGGATAAATATATATATATAATTAGTAAACTGTCGGGGGAATTTTGTGCCCCCCTTAACTGATTTTCGAGGGCATTTTGTCCATTTTCAAGGGCATTATGCCCCAAGCCCCCGTTAATTTCGAACCCTGGTTCATTGACTACAGCTCAGCGTTCAACACCATAGTCTCCACCAGACTGGTGGACAAGCTGATCGAGCTAGGTCTGAGCTCCGCTCTGAGTGCCTGGATACTGGACTTTGAGCGAAAGGCCCCAGGCGGTCAGGGTGGGGGGTCAGACCTCCAACACCATCACCCTGAGCATCGGGTCGCCCGAGGGCTGTGTTCTGAGCCCCCTGCTGTACTCACTATACACACACGACTGTGTGGCCAAGTTCAGCTCCAACTCCATAGTGAAGTTTGCGGACGACACAGTGGTGGTGGGGCTGATCTCGGACAACGACGAGAAGGCCTACCGGGAGGAGGTTGAGGTATTGGACCGCTGGTGCCAGGACAACAGCCTGCTCCTGAACATTGGTAAAACCAAGGAGCTGATCGTGGATTATAGGAGAGGACAGCAGGGGACACGCACACCACTGAGGATAAACAGGGCTACCGTGGACAGGGTGAGCAGCTTTAAGTACCTGGGGGTCCACATCTCAGAGGATCTGACATGGTCAACAC
Source organism: Notolepis coatsorum (assembly GCF_963971535.1). Taxonomy (NCBI): domain Eukaryota; kingdom Metazoa; phylum Chordata; class Actinopteri; order Aulopiformes; family Paralepididae; genus Notolepis; species Notolepis coatsorum. The sequence continues at coordinate 138,988,185 of NC_140168.1, read as the reverse complement.
ACATAGACTCAGTCGTAAAAAAGGTATATGGGAAGATAATCCAGTCCTTCTACTCCGGAGCTGTAGAGAGCATCTTGACTGGAAACATCACTGCCTGGTATGGAAACAGCACGGCACAGGACAAGAAGGCCCTACAGAGAGTGGTGCGCTCAGCCGAGCGTACCACGGGTATTGCACTACCACCCCTGCAGGTTCTATACAACAAGAGGTGCAAATCCAGAGCCTGCAGAATAATGAAAGACCCACACCACCCCAACAACAGCCTGTTCATGCTGCTGAGGTCAGGCAGACGCCTGCGAACCCCAGCTACTAGGACAGAGGCGCTTCGGCTCAGCTTCTTCCCCCAGGCCATCAGAGCCTTGAACACTGAACTCTCCACACAAGCACACATGAGCACACACTGTACACGCTCACACACTAGCAGCCACTTTAACATGAGCAAGCACACACTCATGCTGCACACGCCCACACTTATGGCCACTAAGGAAAGGTCACTTTAAAAATAGTATAGTAGAGATTGTATAAAATAGCAATGTACAGAAAGACCCAGTGCCCCATCCGTAGCTAACAGTGTATTGCACTACCACAGGACCTAGCATGTCCTTCATGCTCTGTAAATAACTATGTACAAATACCGATATGCCCTACTATGTTACTTGTTTATTGCACAATATTGTTTTATTGGATTATATTATATGTTGTTACTACTGTATTGCACATCGTTGCGGGCAAGACCACCCGCATTTCATTGTATACTTGTATGCCGTGATAAATAAAACTCTTGACTTGACTTGACTTAAAATAATGAATTGACAGAAGCATAATACGGATCCCCAATGTTTTGATTACTATTTCACGTTTCATGTCAAGGAAAATATACTGTTTGATGTTTATCACGCCTTTTTCGGAGATGCGCTGCTGAGTATAAATGTCTGTCTGTTCTATATACCGTGAACTTTCTCAGTTGACTGCCCTACAGCACACAGATACCAGACTAACAGGGGAGGAAACTAACTTTTTGGCTTACCAGCCAACTGGCGAGTATCTGATTTTTTTTACCAGCCAAACAGATTTTTTACCAGACAAAAAAAATTGCTAATTGTGATAATTACTTCTTTGTATGTCTTCGTCTAAATAGATTTTCAATCATAGTAAAATAATCACACCGTGTCTCTACTCTTTAAAATATGTATTAGCATAAAACATTAATCTCTACTCTTCACAATATTAGCATAAAACATATTAACATGAAAGAGGTATCTATTCTGGACTGGGTTGGGCTGAACTGGGCAGTGAAAGATGCTGGGTTGGACTGGGTTGGGCAGTGAAAGAAAAAAACCGAAGTATGTTGTGAAGTGTATAGATAGATGTGAAATATATAGATGTAGCAGTAGTCTATCTGTATGTCATATGTTATGATGAATTGAAAATGCCGTACTGTATTGTACCCATTCTGCAATCTGTTAATAAAGTTTTCAATCAATCAAGTTAACTTTGAACCTCGGTTGTCAAGCCTCGTCAATGTTGTGTATGCATCTGGGTAGGCACACTGTGCCTTTAAGACAGCACGGTGGTCTTACGACAGTACCGTCAAGTGTTGTGATAACGTCAGTTGGGTTGGTGTGCTGTTGTACACAGTGCACTGGTTGAGCTTAGCTAGCCCCTTTCGTGACTGCGATGTGCAAGCCAGGGGCTTTTGAGCATGAAATAAAATGTCTAACCTTACGTCGTAGTCCGGTGCTTTTTTGGAAACATTATAGTCATAACAGATACACCTAGCTGGCTGCTTTGAGCACACGGGGCTAACGTTAGCTAGCAAGCAGCTATCGCTAAAACTAGAAGCTAGCCACTATACATTTCCAGTAGACTAACATTACACCTCTGTGATTTAAATGTGTCCTTAGTAACTTATACTCGAGGGTTGTACTAGGGTTGGATGCAGTTCCCCGTTGGTCAGTCTGTCTGTTTTCCATCTTCTGCTGTGTTTAACGTTATCCGTTTGAGAGTGCTCCTGATGGCTAGCCTAGTAACGCAGGACTTTTATCATTATATGTCCGCGGGTTGGCCAGTACTGCGCAAACTTTTATTAAACATTATATGTCCGCGGGTGGTCTTGTGCAGTGCTCTCGTGGCACTGTCAACTAAAGCGAGCACTCAGAAGACGCGCACCGTTTGCCAGTGCAGTGATTGCAGAATGTTTTTTTTTTTGTATACTCGCCAGACTGGCGAGTGGTCTTCATGAATCACTCGCCAAACGTAAAAAATACTCGCATTTGGCGAGTAAAGTGGCCTAATTTCCTCCCCTGCAGACTAACCTACACAGATACCAGACTAACCTAGAGATACCAGACTAACCTACAAGGATACCAGACTAACCTACACAGATACCAGACTAACCTACACAGATACTTGAGCATGTGAGGTAAACCATGCACTGGAGCCCTGAAAAGGAGCCGCGCCCACAGGAAGCAGAGATGGAGGGTGCGACAGAAATAACCGTTAGATTAGTGGACTAATCGAAAAAATCGTTAGTTGCAGCCCTAGTGTAGACTACCACATGCTGCCCTACTGTCGGTCGGGGGAGGGTGTAGACTAGCACATGCTGCCCTACTGTCGGTCTGGGGAGGGTGTAGACTACCACATGCTGCTCTACTGTCGGCCTGGGGAGGGTGTAGACTACCACATGCTGCCCTACTGTCGGTCTGGGGAGGGTGTAGACTACCACATGCTGCCCTACTGTCGGTCTGGGGAGGGTGTAGACTACCACATGCTGCCCTACTGTCGGTCTGGGGAGGGTGTAGACTACCACATGCTGCCCTACTGTCAGTCTGGGGAGGGTGTAGACTACCACATGCTGCCCTACTGTCGGTCTGGGGAGGGTGTAGACTACCACATGCTGCCCTACTGTCGGTCTGGGGAGGGTGTAGACTACCACATGCTGCCCTACTGTCGGTCAGGGGAGGGTGTAGACTACCACATGATGCCCTACTGTCGGTCTGGGGAGGGTGTAGACTACCACATGCTGCCCTACTGTCGGTATGGGGAGGGTGTAGACTACCACATGCTGCCCTACTGTCGGTCAGGGGAGGGTGTAGACTACCACATGATGCCCTACTGTCGGTCTGGGGAGGGTGTAGACTACCACATGCTGCCCTACTGTCGGTCAGGGGAGGGTGTAGACTACCACATGCTGCCCTACTGTCGGTCTTGGAAGGGTGTAGACCAGGCCCGGACTGGCCATCGGGAGCACCGGGAGTTTTCCCGCTGGCCTGGCCTGCACAGATAAAAAAAAAAAAATTATAAAAAAAAAAATATTATATTTTTTTTTTATTATTTTTTTTTTTTTTTTTTTTTTTTTTTTTGCCAGGCCATTGTTTCTAGTTGTGGCGGCGGCGCGGCGCGATAGTTTTTAGATAACCAGGTGGGTGGGGAACAACCAGGATTTCACTGTCTGCGACAGAGTAGGAGAACTATCTGACTCTCTCTCCCTCACGCGGACACACACACACAATGGAGCCGTGCTGCCGCTTGTGATTGGTGGAGGCGGGACCAGGCGATACAACTGATTGACAGCGGAGGCGGCGGATGGAATGGCAGATGGCACACTCCCAAAAGGAGTTGTTAAATCTGACATTACAAAAAACAATATGTGGTGGTTATGATTGGGGCTGAAGTTGAATAAACAATTTATGAAAGAGAAAGTCAAAATAATTCCAAGATAATTCAAAGATTACACACCTTTGCCACATTGGCTACAAATATAATCACTGCAAAGTTATCAAAAAAATAAGAATCTGATCAGACACAAGGGTTAAGTTGTTGTTCCCTTTCTAATTTCCTCCAAAACATCTAGTCTAGTTAATGTGATCAATATTATTTGACAATTGATGCTTTTTGTTGGAAATTTCAGTCAGTGAGCTCATACTTTGAGCTCATTTTATAGTTAAAATGATTGAGACAACGCAATCTTCTGTCTTTGTTGTGCATGCATGCGTGTGCTCACCACACGTGATACATGTGTCACTATTCTGGCAGTGGTTACTGTTATTATAGTATTGTAATGAAAGGTCTGTTATTTAATGTTTGTGTAAAGGGATATTTTAACTGTTGATGGGTAGTGCATCAGTAAAGTGAATAAGGTATTGTGCTCTTGCCTTGTTTGAATAGGTGGAGAGAGTGGTTAACTGTATTATAATAGTAAATAAAAAAATATGTTGTGCTCTTGCTTTTTTATTTTTGAAGGTGGAGAGAGTACCATTGCTAGTGCCACAACAGTTTTATTTGAGGTTCATAACAGTACATTGTACTAAGCAATTGTTGGCTCATTAGTTTGTGATTCACATGCACTAAAATTCACCAGAATGCAGGAAATTAAGTCTTTGTAACAAAAAAATTCCGGGTGGGGGACCCCCAGACCCCCCCCCCCCCCCCCCGCTTAAAAAGTGGCCTGATTGGGGCTATATTTCGAGCTATATCTCCCGGTATGAATTATTTCCCCAGTCCGGCCCTGGTGTAGACTACCACATGCTGCCCTACTGTCGGTCAGGGGAGGGTGTAGACTAAAACATGCTGCCCTACCGTCGGTCTGGGGAGGGTGTAGACTACCACATGCTGCCCTACTGTCGGTCAGGGGAGGGTGTAGACTATCACATGTCTCATCCGTCTGTCTGGTCCCCTCCCTGCTGAACAGGCTCCCAAACTACCAGTAGGAGTCTCTGTTGCAACGACCATGACTCGTACCCTCAATGGCTTCCCACCCACGAACACTGCCAAGTATTACCAATTGCCAATTGTAGGGATGACTGACCAAGCCGCTGCTGGGAATTGAACCCTTCTCTGGGTGGTTAGACCTATACACTAGGGGTGGAACAGTTCACAAAATCGATGGTTCGGTTCGTATCACGGTTTTGGGGTCACTGTTTTCGGTTCGGTTCGATATACGTTGTTTTTTATTAAAAGATTTAACACTCAAAAATCTAATATAGGCTACATTTCTCAAAGTATTAACTTAGTGCAAACAAACAATATGCTCAGCCAGCACTAGACTTTCCTTTCTTTAATATAAACACAAAAAAACAATGTCAACAATGTTTAAATTCCCTGATTGTCAGTTCTTAATGGAAAGATTAGTTTTCCGCTTGAAATTAAAGTACAGTATTCGAAATACAATGAAAGGAATATGGCTGGATTTCTTATCAAAGGGAAAAGTGTCAGTTATTTAAAATAAATAAACAAATTGGAAGGCCATCAATATAAATTGCAGCATACATCAAACTAACACTGTATGGTTTCAAAACAACACTGCTCTGTTCATTCTATTTTTAAAATACGTACATTATCCGTCTACATTTATTTAGACTAACATTATTTAAATATTGAGTGCAACTGTGGTTGATTACGTAATTCGGTGAGTTGGAACTATATGCCGTTGGCGGGTCCGCACGGACATTTTAGTGTCACGGACCTTCAGCTCAGGCAACGTTATCAGCTCTGGTAACGTTAGGAGGTGATGGCATGCAGTGGAAAAGCGGCAATAGTCCCGGTTGGAGTTAGTAAAACACAGTTGTATGTTAGCCTTGTTGGATGTTGAATAAACGCGCCTCTCAGACTCCCATTTTCTCCTCTGCTAGCTAGTAGCTACGGTAACATTTCATTGACTGTATTAGCTGGCGGGCTACCATAGTTAAAACGTGCGTTGTGTTGTACAAACTGCTAACGTTATGGCAAGATGTGTGTAGGCCTATGTAAGGGATAATGTATAGCTACGAGGTCATTGTCGCAAAATAATTGGCCGACAGACGTCAGTGAAGGTCAATTATTTTGCGACAATGACCGAGTATAGCTATACATTATCTCGCTTATTACATGGCTAACTTACTAACAATATACCTAATTCATTTTACACCATCGACAAGACGAGATCAAATGCAGACGCAGTTGTTCTGTGGCTCTGTCAGCCCAAATAAAGTGATTATTATTATTGCCGGCAGGTGTGTCTGATTGCACTGAAACAGTGTGCGTCAGTGGGCTTGATTGCTCCAGCTGCGAAAAACAATAATCACCGGTGGTCATCGAAAAATAATTCACCGCTGTCGGGGGCTATTGACCAATCACAATCAAGCATTTCTGCGAATGTTAAAACGCCATGTAATAAGTAATGTTAATGGCTATGTTTTTAAAGTCGTAATGAAGATCGATTTATATTGTGCTTGCCATTTTTACACAAACTGACTGCAGCAGCAGCACTGCAGCAGCCAGTGCTCACCTCTCCCGGCTCCGCCAAATGATTTTTTTTATTTGCGCATCATCTGAACCGTACGATACACAGACACCCCGAACCATGGGGGTCGTACCGTGCGGTACACGGTTCAAATGCGTATCGTTCCACCCCTACTATACATTACCCAGCAACACCTAGTACTTCGACCTCTACACTACCCAGCCACACCTAGTGCTTAGCCCTCTATACTACCCAGCCACTAGGCTTGGGCGGGTATGACTGTATACCAGGGTATTTCGAAATCCCGTCGGTATGATTTTCAATACCGTGACGTCACAGACTGTGCGCCAAATCACAGATGTGTTGCTTGTAGTGCACAGCACGTGCCAGCAGAGGGCAGGGCAGTCCGTCTTTCCCTCTCTCAGTCAGAGCTCAGCAGAGCCATGGGCGTGTTCCTGTGGGTCTTTCATCTCGCATGTGTGTTAATCTGCACGACAAATAAAGACTTATTCTTCTATAGAATGCGGTTAATAATAAATAATATGCCACAACAATGTGGAACGCCCTGCCCACAGCCGTAAAAAATTTGGAATCCTATTCCCTACCCACATTCAAAACCGCTCTCAAAGAGCACCTACGGGAGGCTGCAATTCGAAACTGGCCACCGTAAATGTCCAAGTCAAGTTTCCACGCTCATGTGGGCTCCGATGAGTATCAGAGGTAGATCAACGTGTGAGAAATAAGTTTTGTTTGGGTTTTGTCCACTAAATTAGGCCTAATGCAGGATTTGTTCTTCGTCTACCAGAGAGATACACCTGTGTGATGTTGCTACGGAGTTAAGCTAATAAAGGATACTCGTCACAACCACAGCAGAGGACTCACGTATTTGTACTAGGGGTGGGACGATACATCGATCCAGATCGATATATCGATATATTACCAATAATCAAATAGGATTGATGCAACGTAAAAATATCGATTCATATTGCGATACTCTTATTTTGAAAATCCCGCGAGTCATATCCGCCGGCGCCCAGTATTGTGAAACTCCGTAGCAGAACAGCGCTACAGAGCGTCTATTTTGCGACCCGATATAAGTCTGTGCAGTTTTTTCCACGCAGCGGGTCAAATGCATCTAACATGCTTTGCATCGTCGCCATTGCTTTATGCCTACGTCGCGTTAAATATCTAAATGAACGTCACGTTGGCTGCTTAAGCTAACTAAGCTAAGCAGCTAACCGTGAGAGAAGAGGGGAGAGGAGAGGGGAAGGAGGAGGGGCGGGGGCAGTCTACCTTTCTGTGGGGGACTGGGGGAGGGGCATTCTGTGTGCGTGTGTGTGTTACTGAGGATGGACAGATAATGTTGATATTTAAACATGAATGTATAATAAATGTATTCATGATCTTCATGCAACATAAAACAATTGTAGGAAGTTTGGGAGAGGAAGGGGTTTTAGCTTGCTTGTTGCGAGTTCCAAAACATTTTACTTAAAGTTTAAAGCTCAATATAAAAAGTGAACAGGAGGTCTATTTGTATTAAAAACAATAGTTTTTCATTTAAATGTCTGGAAGAGCTCAAAAATAAAAACATCAATTGATATTTCCGTAGTCTTTTTTTAGTTCATCTAAATGTGACTGATTGTGTTAAATGGGCACATAATATCGCCTCATATCGATCGCAGGCACCTGAATCGAATCGTATCGTGGCAGACTTTGTGATATCGGCAAATATCGTATCGTTGTCCAAAGAATCGATATCGTATCGTATGAAACTGGTGATTCCGACCCCTAATTTGTACTGTGAAGTAACACGACTATTGAAGATATAACGTGTTGTAATGTTGTTTGCTGGAGCCACTTCATCCACAACAGCACACCCCGGTCAGAGAGCGGACACAGACACCAAAGAACAGTCTACCAAAGATTTCCATCTGAATAAAACAATGAGCATCCACACAAGGATGAGAATGGTATTGGGTGAATCTAGCCAATTATTGAGTGAGTGGTTTTCATCCAGTTTGTAAGGCTGGATGAACAGTGAGGAATTGAGTGAGTGAGTGAGTGAGTGAGTGAGTGAGTGAGTGATATTTTATTTCATGAACGCACTCTCACTGGGAAAGCAGACAGCAATGGAACACATGGGCGGCAAGATGGCCGATGTATTTAAAGGTGACATGTACTATAAATGTTATTTTTCAGTCTCTAGCATTGTATTATAGTAATGAGTTCGTAGTGTCTAAATACCATATTGGCGGATTGCTCTGATTCAGCTCAGCCCCTTTCCTCCTCCAGTAAATCAGGCCATTTTGATTTGAACGGCTGAGTCACGTCATTCGGACGCTGGGTAGCGCACAGTGATGCGATTGGCTCTGTGGTTGGAGCTAATGCCCGCCCCATTCTACCTAGACAGCGAGTGGAAGCCACTTCCTCATGCTGCGAGTCAGAGTGGGGCCCAACGCCTCTGCGTGCGCTCTGGAGAGAGATAGAGCACTTGGGGGGGGAGTCTCTCTCTCTCTCTCTCTCTCGCTCTCTCTCTCTCTCGCTCTCTCTCGTGGGCCGACTGTCACTCAAAGTGCTTATGGGCGGAGTCAGGCCATAACAGCCTGAAATCTTAAAGCTGGAAAATGATGGTTTTGAGTACTTGATTAGAACTATAAAACAATGAATTTTTTTGAAAAAACCTTACAGATGTCTTCAATAGACTAACAGGAATTGTGTAAAGTTGCCCAAATAGTGCTAGGAATAGCAGTACATAGCCCCTTTAAACCCATTAGGACCCCTGGGCTGTCCAGAGGCGTCTATACTTTCCGTAGCCGCATTTCTGGCAGTCGTTCTCTGATTGGCCGACGCCAATTTCTACACTGGTTAGGCTTAGGCACTCTTCGAAGTTGGTTAAGGTTAGAGTGTGTCTTAGAGCGTGACGGCAAGTTCTTTCGACGGTTAAGCTTAGGCACTCTTTCGAAGTTGGTTAAGGTTAGAGTTTGTCTTGGAGCGTGACGGCAAGTTCTTTCGACGGTTAAGCTTAGGCACTCTTTCGAAGTTGGTTAAGGTTAGAGTTTGTCTTGGAGCGTGACGGCAAGTTCTTTCGACGGTTAAGCTTAGGCACTCTTTCGAAGTTGGTTAAGGTTAGAGTTTGTCTTAGAGCATGGCGATAGAACACCAGGTAGTTTGCAGGCTGTTTGACGCGGAAATGGGCAAAGACAATCGTCACGCGATTGGGCAAACATGTCAGTGGCCAATCAGAGAGCGTCAGTCAGTGGCCAATCAGAGAGCGTCTGCCAGAAATGCGGCTACGGAAAGTATAGACGCTGTCCAGAGAGATGCCAGACTATAAATAATAGGACCCCTGGGCCATCAAAGAAGTGCCTGAATGGAAATAACAATACACAGCATAACAAATAGTGGGGAATTTACAACAACGAAAATGACAAATGTGGTTTGTTTTTCTTTTTGACAGTTGCGGCACACAGAACAAGTTAACAACTCACCACTACAGCCCCCCAGTAGCTTATCCAGTCTCTTGAAACACCGCTATCTTCAAACTTCCACTCCTCTCGAAACTTTTTGTTAGGTGGTCCCGCTCATCCTTTTCGTCTGAGAAAACCATGGTGGGTTTTCTTTTTAGCTGCCGGCTTACTTCTTCCATTTAATGTTATTAAGCTAACGTTAGCTAATCAGTATAGCAGGCGTGCGTAACGTTACAGTGCAAGCAGGTGGTGGATGTGACGTCGGTAAACAAGGAGAGATTGCAGCGCGAGGAGAGATTGGGGCTGCAAAAAAGGTGACTGTCGTAAGACCAAAACACACAGCAGTTTAAATTATTTTACATATTTTGTTACCCGCCATGTGGCGGACAGACCTCTCATCGTCACTCGCCAAACCTAAAACATGCCCGCCATTGGCGCTTGGCGGGTGCTTATGTTGTTCCCAGTCTACAAATCATATTATATCAGGTAGGCAATTGACAGAAAATCCGTCACGACTCCGAATCAAATTGACGGAAATCCGTCTCAAGACGGAGCGATTTAATCCCTGCTATTCATTCTGTTTAAACCAATGGGTTTTCTTCACAGTTGCAGATAAAGATTAGGCTACACTAATATTATAGTATTAAAACTGATGGCGAGTTATATTCATTAACACATTCTGCGCCATTAACGAGTTAACTCGTTATTGGCCGCCAATCGTTGAGTATGAGTTAACTCGTTTTTATGATTATTTCCTTTATTCGCTATTGGCATTCATAATTCATCCAGCAAGGCTCCGGGAGCCAGCTGGACTCTGTCTGATATTTCAACACCTCAATACCGCCGCCTGGTTGATTTCGGGCGAGTTGCACTCCACTCTAAACCGGATGTGGCGCTCTGTGCATCGGGGAAAATGTTCCGGCAGAGCTATCTTGTTTATCCAGACAAACACTCGAGTGCATTGGATCACTTTCGAGACGCAAGAATCAATATGCTTTCGGCGTTTATTGCGTCATACAAACGGAAAATGGATCTAGCAGATCGAAATCAAATAATTGGAATATTTTTTCTCCAGACTCATCGATGTCGTAGCACAAGACAACAGCAGTACTCTCAAGGTTCTAAACCAAGTCACCTATTAGCTATGCGATTAAGAGTTAACGCAAAATTTGCAGATATAACTACCATTAAAGCACAACAAGGACTTGTTACAGACCCTAAAAAAATAAACGCGACATTCAAAGAATTCTACTCCAACTTGTATAAATCAGAAACGACCTTCGATCAAAACAAAATGGACACATATCTTAATCAAATTAACCTCCCTAAACTTTCAGAGGATGACGCTAAACAGTTAGAAACACCGATCACACTAGAGGAACTCAGGAAGGCCATATCCGAAATGCAAAGTGGTAAGGCTCCTGGAAGAGACGGTATCCCACCAGAGATGTACCGCTCATGTTGGGACATAATTGGACCCCTATTACTTAATATGATTTTATACTCCGTCAAGGAGGGGAACTTCCATAAGAACGACAATATTGCACTCATAACAGTCCTCCTTAAAAAAGACAAAGACCCCACCGAGTGCGGTAGATATAGACCCTTAAGCTTCCTCGGAACCGATATCAAACTGTACTCTAAGGTATTAGCCATCAGACTTCAAAAGCATATGACGTCTTTAGTTCATCCGGATCAAACTGGCTTCATAAGAGGCCGCTTGATCACTGATAACATAAGACGATTACTACACATACTAGATGCTAACAAGGACGACACCACACCTAAGGCGATGCTGTCCCTGGATGCAATGAAAGCTTTTGACAGGTTGGAATGGTCATATCTATGGGCAGTATTACAAAGGATGGGGTTAGGAAAAGGATTCATAGATATAATTAAAGTATTATACAAAGCCCCATCGGCCATGATTACAACAGGTATAATCACCTCCGAAATCTTTCCGGTATCACGCTCTTCTAGACAGGGTTGCCCTCTTAGTCCCGGACTATTCGATTTATCATTAGAGCCTTTAGCACAATATATAGGACAATCCCAAACCATAGAACCAATCGTAATCAGGGGCACACAACATAAAATTAGTTTATATGCGGACGACGTAATACTGTTCATGCAAAACCCCAACACCGCATTGCCTCATCTTCAAGTTGATTGAGGACTTTGGCGATTTATCGGGATTTAAGATAAATTGGCCGAAGTCGGCCTTCCTTCAGTATTCCCTACCATAAGCCAAACGGTGAAGCACAATTACATAAGAATCCAAAATAAAATAAAATACGACTTTGACAGGTGGTCAAAACTTAAAAACTCAGTACAGGCACGGGTATCAATAGTTAAGATGGATGTCCTACCTAGGTGTAGCACCCTGAATATGTGGCCATTATTCAGAAGTGCTGACGTGCCTTTTATCTCCCCTTTGTGCACAAAGACATATTAACTAGTTTCCATTGATATTCCCTCGAACAATGACGCAGGCTTCTCCTTCTTTCACCGGCTGGAATATGGATTATAAACAGTAAACTGGATCATATTCTTTCCACCCAGTGCTTCCTGTGGGGCTAGTTGGCGCTAAAAACAAAATTACAAACATCTCAAAACAAACTGGTCAGACTACTGCTTGACCTTACTCCTAGAACCCACCTCACCCCTGCCCACTTTGACAACCTAGGATGGCTTAGAGTAGATGACAGAGTACAGCAACTTGCAATGGGCCTGGTCTACAAGATACACTACACGACCAAGGTACCCATGTACATGGCAAAATACTTCCCAAAGGTCAGTGAATACCACGATCACAACACCAGAGGGAGCTCCACAAATCATGTTAAACCCAGATTCGGCTCAAATAAGGGACTAAGCACGTTTCGCAATTATGCCACATCAATGTGGAACGCCCTACCCAAAGCTGTAAAGGAATGTGGATCACTACCCACTTTCAAAACCTCTCTCAAGAGACACCTACGGGAGACTGCAATTCAACACTGGCCCCTGTAAATATCCTAACCCAACCCCCTCCAATGTACAGTAATTTACCTAGTATGGTCTTGTCAATAGTCCAATGTACAATTTTGTTTGTTTGTACAGAGTCTCCCCCCCTCAATGTACAGTTTTGCTTGTTTATACAGTGTGCCCCCCCCCCCCCCCCAACCACCTCCAATGTAAATTACCCAGTATGGTTGTCAATATCCCAGTGTACCCAACCCCCCCCACCCAACCTCCTCCAATGTACAGTTTCTACGTCAAATGTATATACTCCCTTTTCTTGACTCCTTCTGTATCACAAACAGTACTGTATTTGCAAATCTGGTATGTCATAAATGTATAGATGTAGCAGTACTGACTATCTGTATGTCATGTATGTCATATATGTCCTGATGAATTGAAAATGGGGGACCCTGATGTAAACAAGACGAAAGTCTTTCTCTGGTCTGCATCCCCTTAACAATTGTGTGTATTGAGCTGTACTGTATTGTACCCATTCTGCAATCTGTTAATAAAGTTTTCAATCAATCAATCAACCAGCAGGGGCAGGCAGAGCGCACGAGAGAGAGACAGCAGGAGAAGCAAGTCAACGGAAGTGAGGCGAGCCAGCCTCTTCGACAGTGGACTTGGACCTGGTCAGTCGTGTCTTGACAGAGCCCCCGTTGTGGACCACACGGGTGAACGTATTGAACTTGAGTATATGACGGGTTATCCTAGAAGTATCCGTGATAGTGTGTGCGTAAGAGAAACCGAACCCAAGGACTAACGTCCATAGATAACGTGTTATAGTAGCAGTGTGTGCGGTGTATTAGCATGCTGCTAACGGCTATATTGACTCCAGTATACTACCGGGCGCGAGGCGCTGAAGAGACCGGTGGTGTAGCCAGCCACGTTGCGTTAACAGTATAACCGAATAGCAGGAGGGCTGTCTGGGACCCACAGAGTAGCTTCAGTTAAGGTAGGGCCAGAGTATTGTCGCGCGTCGACCCAGCGCCGGCCGTCAACAACCAGTCTTCGCCGGCGTTCGACATCTGCTCTGCACCGGCTGTCTTCAGCAGAGCATGGGAGTTCGTCCCAACCAGCAGAGGTCGCCATCACCCAGCACGCGCTCTAAGCCCGCTACTGCTCCCTCTGCTCCAGCCCCGCTTGCTAGCGCCTGTGACGAGAGCGTTCGACGCCATCTTGCTACCCGGACAGGGGTGGCGCGGCGAGGCAGCCATCTTGGTTGAGTACATTAGAGCGTCAGTGCTCAGGATCTTATTGCACAGTGTGATGCGGCCTATGGGTGAAGCTAACGTTGCTAACTACAGTTCATAGGGGTACCCCATAAACATTAAATGCCAGCATTAGTATACGACTTTTGTTTTGGTAAAGTGGGCCCACCTTTTCAGTTTCTTTGAGTGTGATAACGTGTTTGTTCTTTAATAATATTTTCCCATCTAATTAACCCTTTCCTTGTGGGGAGGTTACAGACCTGTTGTATCATAAGTAAAGCCTTAGAGAGGTACTATCCTTACCATATAATTAAAGCCTGAGAGAGGTATTATCCCTGGTACTAACCCAGACGTGGGTGATGAGTCAAGCACATTGGTGTATAATATAAGTGTCTAGAAGGTATGGAGTTACAACTTGGGTAATGTTAAGATTCCATCCTATTTAAACATTGCCATTAAATCTTTGTAACTGAACAGTACAATTAATATAAAGAATTAGATGGGGTTCTGTGTGCGTGTCCATTCCTGAACCTATTATCAACTCTTTTGGTGTGGGTAACGTTAATACAATTAACCCCTTCCTATCCAACCTTCCCCTTTTCATTATAAGGTTTCTAGTGGTCATCGAGGGAGGGTACTGCTTGCGGGAGGAACGAATCTATTTATGCATATCAGTCACTAGGTGTGGGAGGGTTAACAGAGGTATTCAGGGAAGTGAGAGCGAGTTGGGGAGTACTGCTGACCGCCCCGGAGAGGCGAGGAAGACCAGAGTACCAAACCAGGTTGGTAAATCCCGGGCCCCATTCACTCCCACTACCGGGCCCCAGTTTGACGCTCCAGGCCCAAAGATGAGGGTGCAGTCAGACGGAGCTCTACTGCGTCCAGCTACCTTGTGACTGCCAGCAACCGTTCCCACAAAGCAGGGATAATCCACCCTGCTACATAGGGATGGGTACCTTTCACATTTGAACCGGTACCGGTACCTGTGAATCGATACCGGTACCCAACGGTACCTTTTTTCTGTACTTTAGTCTCAAGAAATTTAATTTACCTACCTCAGTCGTGAAAAAAATAAATCCAAACTTCAAATAACTACAATTTCGAGTTTTCGGCTTGCCATTGCTCCGACTGCTTTGTTGTTGAATCAAGTCAAATCCTAGGTAAGCATATATTGTGCGTGTGAACGTTGACATGAAAAGAAAAAAGTTAAAAAGAAAAAGAAACCACCCCCCCCCCCCCCCCCGGTATCTCACTTGATTCGATACTCTGTAGTAGGGGTAGACGGTATGGTCTAAAATGTATATCACGGTATAATTTGAAGCATAGACGGTAACGGTATATATCATATCACGGTATCAGTGTTTCCGTTAGAATAATTTTTTTTGCCTGATAGGCAGGCTATATAAAGAATGACATCCTCAAGGCATGTAGATTTATAATATTTTTACTTAAAACTAGGCTATTTTTGCGTATAAAGTCATTATATTCCAAATAAAATAAGTCCCGAGTCCGTGCTGCTCCCATTGCAAACAGCCGGGCTGGATGCTGGATTTTGCTAGAAGCATATGTAGCTGCAGAGCCGCAGAGCCAGCGGCGCTTTCAGGTCTGGTCACAGCTTTCAGCCGTTGGGTGGGGGGGCGCTGTTGAGCGGACCTGACCTGAAAGCGCCGCTGGCTCTGCGGCTCTGCAGCTACATATGCTTACATATGCAGCCGTCCTCCCGGCTCCCGCTGCAGCCGTCGTTATCATAACACTACACGCATATCATAATGTTTACAGCAAACTGTAGTTGATCACCAGGTATGTTTTATTAACGTAGAATAATTCATATAAGAAAAACGATAGGGACATCTCTTACCTTTCTCCACTGGTTAAAAATGCCAGGAACTGAAATTGAAACTTGCTGTGCGCCACGGTGATATGTGTTTATTATGAAATGACAATTGAGTGTTGACACGCCCACTGCGCGAAGCCTCCTAAATAACTTTTTCCAGTTTGCACATATCTATTATCTATGACTAATTCTATCTATTTTTAGGGGCAAATGCGATTGAAATAGTCACGCTGTGGTTACATGACGTCATTGCTATTTTAGAGCTGCGCTACCGGTTACACGGTATAGTCAAAATCCATACCGTAGAGCAAATTAATACCGTTTATACCGTTTATACCGTCCACCCCGTCCACCCCTACTCTGTAGTACCGACGTGTTTTGGTTCGGTACCTCAAAAGTACCGAATTCGGTACCCATCCCTAGTCCTACCTAGAATCAACTTCTTCAGCTCAATGCTACCGTTACCCCCTCCAGAGGGTTACTGGAAAAAATTACACTCCTCCACATACAAATTTATTTGGAATAACAAACCACCACGTATAAAAAGATCCACCGCACAGAGAAACAAAGCAGACTGTGGTATGGCATTTCCAGATTTTTTCCACTATTTTAAGGCGTACACTTTAAGACCACTGACATCATGGTTTGATCCCCAAGCATCAGTATCCTGGAGAAATTTAGAAGAAAATATAGTAGCTCCACATAGACTGAAGGACATAGTATACACCAAATTATCAATTAAGCAATGCGAACAGAAATTTGGCCCCATAATTACTCAAGCGATCCGGATATGGCGTGAAACACAAAAAAAATATTCTAACCCACATAAATGGCATAATCATACTCCCTTATTCAATAACAATGCACTCCTGATTGGAAAACGACCTATAAGATTCCCTAGATGGGAAAAGCAAGGCATACACACATTAGGAGATGTTTTCAACAAACAAAGTTTTTGTAGTTATGATGAAATACACAAACAATTTAATCCCACCGATTCCACATATTTTTACGCACAGTTATTGTTATGTTTGAAGGCTCACAGTGTTCCATTAAGGATACAAATTGTACACCACAGATACCACAAATTATTCTATGAAAGAGAGACATCGAGAGGTTTTGTATCAGATTTTTATCATCAATTACTAACGTCCTCGTATGAAACCCTCCACCTAGACTCAGTCTGGAGGAGGGATATACCAGACCTGGAAAAAGATTTTTATTGGCAAGAAGCCTGGGCAAATGTTCGACTTGCATCAAGGAACCCGGACCATCAACAAATCAATCTTAACTATATTCACAGGACATACTTGACTCCTATAAGACTGAACAGAATGGGTCTTAAACAAGACTCCAAATGCTCCTTATGTACAAATGGGGACATTTATGCACATGTACTGGGACTGCCCACCAGTTAAGATATTCTGGAAAGAAGTGACCCAGCAATTATCAAATCTCTCAACTCTGAATATACCTGTACACCCCTCTGTATTACTGCTGAATGATGTTTTTGAGTGTGCAGTACATATACAGCTAAAGAGATTGGTTTCATCTGGTATCACAGTGGCTAAAAAGCTGATAGCATCACGATGGTTTCAACCGGAAAAAATTTGCCGGAAGGTCTGGATTCTTACATATCTCGATGTGATTTATCTAGAAATATCTACAGCAAGAATTTTGGGTCTCAATGAATCCAAAATGACAATGTGGTTAGAAGTGGTGGAGAGAATAAAAGCTAGCATATAATGGTAATGTCTGGTTAGGAGCGAGGGAAAATGGATGGATTATCCAATGGGGGGTCCAGGGGGGGTGCGAGCTAGAGCATATGTGTGTAGGGTAGTGTTGTCACGATACTGGAATTTCGACTTCGATACGATACCTTGAAAAGTATCGATACCAAAAAAAAATATCAAAAAAAAAGAAATATATATATATATATATTTTTTTAAACAAATTTAGCTTTTGTTGCTGGTTGATTCTCCTCAGCTTCTCTCTGGTACTATAAGAGAAGATAAATATAACACTTTTAAAACCCTTTGTTTATCTTTAGATCAGAGAGAGAGAGAGAAAGAGAGAGTGGCTGCTGGAGATTTGAGGTCTACCTTTCTAGTTATGACCCGAAAACAAAGGTACTTGAGAGAGAGAGAGGGAGATTTCTCCGGAGCTATGCTCGGAGCATTTATCAACGTTACATTTTCAACAACATTGCTGCTAATTGGACACTTCATGGAGGCGGGGTAACGTTGTGTCGAGTTCATGCGTGTACTAGTGTAGGATGGGCTCCGCTCGACCTAACGTTGGAAACGGGGTAGTTGTGTCGAGTTCATGCGTGTACTGGTGTAGTGTGGGCAGGGACCGAAACTAAAGCCCGCCACCCGCCAGGGGCGGTCTGTTTTTACCTTTGGCGCATGACACTTAGAGGGCTGCCCGCCGTGTGGCGTGTAGTTCATAACGATACTCTTGTGCGAGTACAGATTATAGCCGCTCTCGTCTTTTTTTTTCTCCGCCGCAAGATCGTTAAAAAACTACAAGTCCCACATTGCACTCAAGTCAACGGTCCAATCACAGTAGAGTGACGTGACTGGTTTCATGAGAAAAAAAAGCAAATGACCAATCGGAAGCTCCCATTTGGCTTGTTTACTTCCGTCTGCTCTAGTCTATATCGGACCTCCATGAGCTAACGTTACTGTTTAAACAATGACCCAGTCAACTATTCACTTTTAGTTTAATACATGACGAGGCATCAGGGTTCGAAATTAACGGGGGCTTGGGGCATAATGCCCTTGAAAATGGACAAAATGCCCTCGAAAATCAGTTAACTCTTTCAGTGCCACGCCTGGTTTTCCGTTTTACCGCTTGAATGCCACCATCGGCGCCAATGTTAACGTTAATATCGCCTAATCTATGTTTTAAATTATGGCTATGTGTCTAATCTGCCCATCGCATTATCAAAGACTATTTTCCAGTCAGTGCTGTGAAGGCAGATTGTTTTTTTATCGCGTCGTTGCCGTTTCAGAGCAGTTAGAAAAGCCCCCGTTTTGATATAAAAAACAGCTCATTCTGGAGCATTCTATGAAAATCGTCTTTTAGTGGAATATTCCACAACGTTGATATTCGTCGGCCTTTTTTTGAATCGTTTTCAAATAAACGCTAGATGATCAATATTATACGTGCACGCACGCACATTACGGCCGCGCGCGGATAATCGCCTCGTTGATTTCCTCTCGGACTTTTACAGTGAAACCGAAAGACATTTCACAAAACAGCTTATAACTTCATCAAACTTACTCTGATTATCCTACCACTGATAACATAGAGTCCTTACCTGACATCAGATGGTATCCAACTGGTATATTCCAATTCCTGATCACCATTCGAAAAAATCGATACGTGTATGGATCCAACGCGATACAGTAGAACTCCATGATCCGCGGGGATCTGAGGCTCCAGAATGAACTCTAGTAACCCCGGCTGGATCAGTGAACTGGAAAATGTGGAGTACCGGATTTTTTTCCCCATTCATTTTCATTGAGTCCATTCCAAAATCACTTATATCATCTGGGAGACGACAGGGGGCGCTTTTTTCTACAGTGATCGTCGGCTATACTCGGGTAGGCTCGGGTGATGCAATAATTTTTCAGATCGCAAAAAAAAAAAAATCCGAGAAATCTCGTGAGTGGCTAGCAACCACCTATAAAAAAACACGAGACATCTCGTGAGTGGCACTGAAAGAGTTAAGGGGGGCACTTAATGCCCCCGACAGTTTACTAATTATATATATATTTATCCGGTAATGGAGCGTCTGTGGGAGTACGGTTCAGATGACGCGCAAATAAAAAAAAATCATTTGGCGGAGCCGGTGTTCTGCACTGGCTGCAGGCAGCAGCAGCCAGCTGCCAGGTGCTAGTCAGTTTGTGTAAAAATGGCACGCACAATATAAATCAATCTTCATTACGACTTTAAAAACATAGCCATTAACATTACATAGGCCTACACACATCTTGCCATAGCGTTAGGAGTTTGTAAACACAACGCACGTTTTAACTATGGTAGCCCGACGCAGCCCGCAAGCTAATACTGTAGTCAATGAAATGTCACCGTAGCTACTAGCTACTGTAGCAGAGGAGGAAATGGGAGTGAGGCGGGGTGTTTAAAGACAATGATAGGCGTTTATTCAACATCCAAGAAGGCTAACATACAACTGTGTTTTACTAACTCCAACCGGGACTATTGCCGCTTTTCCACTGCATGTTGATGTGGTTATGAACGTCTCCTCCTAACGTTACCGGAGCTGATAACAGTGTCTGAGCTGGTGGTCCGTGACGCTAAAATGTCCGTGGGGACCCGGCGCCAACCCATAGATAGTTCCAACTCACCGAATTACGTAATCCACCACAGTTGCACTCAATATTTAAATAATGTTAGTCTAAATAAATGTAGACAGAAACATAATAATTTCAAGCAGAAAACGAATCTTTCCATTAAGAACTGACAATCAGGGAATTTAAACATGGTTGACATTGTTTTTGTGTGTTTATATTAAAGAAAGGAAAGTCTAGTGCTGGCTGAGCATATTGTTTGTTTGCACTAAGTTAATACTTTGACAAATGTAGCCTATATTTTTCAGTCAGTTCGGTCTTTGTGTGCCAAACATTATTTAAGGCTGTAAACACTGTAAACCTTTTATTTTATTTTTAATAAATGAGAAGCATGTTTAGATTTGAGTGTTACATTTTTTTTAATAAAAATTAACATATATCGAACTGAAAACCGTGACCCCAAAATCGTGATACGAACCAAACCGTCCCATTTTGTGAACCGTCCCACCCCTACCGTTTATCATAAAAATTCAGTGCCCCCGATATACAAAAAAAAGCCCCCGAAAATCAATCAAGGGGGGCCAAAAAAGCCCTTGAAAAAAAATGTTAATTTCTAACCCTGCGAGGCATTGTCTAACGGTATCTAGCTGGCTAGCTACTGATAGCTGCTGATATCAACAAATGCTCCAGCAATAGTCTACTCGAGTGCATAATACCTCCGTTCCCTCGTTAGCTAGCTTAGCTAGCTCACGTTAGATCCACCTGTCCCAGTAAACTAAAATTGTCTTAACGTTATCTACCGGGCTAGCAGTAGCTACAGATAGCTCCTGATATCAATGTCTTATAACATTGATTGAATGCGTATTCTAGCTGAGGGCATGTTGAATGTGATTTGACAAAAGAACCGTAACGTTAAATCGTTAAATAGGGTCCAGCTGCATCGCCGGAGAATCCTTGCATGCTGAATGTAGGGTCTAGCTGAATATAGGGTCTAGCTGCAGGGCCGGAGAATCCTTGCTGGAGCTGGAGGCTACTCAAGTATACACACAGACAGTGGAGCTGTTTGCAGGTAGCAAGCATTTTGACTTATTGCGTGGTGGCGATGTCTCGCAGATAATACAACTACAAGTATGATTATATAATATATATTTTATTTAAAAAAAGAAATTTATATAAAATATATATATTTGTAATCAAAAAAAATTTGGCAGGTAAGAAATATGCTTGGCGGGTAGACTCTTCCCATCTACCCGCCACTGGCCGGTGAGTCAAAAAGTTAATTTCGCTCCCTGAGTGTGGGTGGGCTCGGCTTGACGTTACTCCGTTTCCATTAAGTAATTATAAATGTGGCCAGCTAGCTAGCATAAGCTAACAGAGGAACGACTGTAAACAAAGCTTACAAACTGAAGACAGGGCTCCCGGCTGTGAGGGGGAGGAGGCTGCAGCAGCTTGTGTCTGTTGCCGGTCTCTGAGGAGGAGGAGGCGGAAGGGCAAGCGTGCTCTGGCAGCGCATCTGTCTGTCAACAACTTGCGGGAGCAAGCCAGCTGATATCGGTACTGCAGAAAGTATCGATACTTCAGGAAATGAGTATCGAAACCATTTAAAATATTCAGTATCGATATGTATCGATATTTCTGACAACACTATTAGATAGCAGGTATTAGGGGTATATCTTGTATAAGACATTTAACTAAATGGTGATTTCATTGGATGTGCACTGTTAATTAATGCTTGTATATCTAATCTTGTGTTGTCATGTGTGTTTATGTGTTTGTTTAAAGAATTATAAAAAGATTAAATACAAAAAAAAGAATACTGTAATAGAGGTACAGGATGTTTGGAAAGCCAATTCTTCCTCCATGTTGAGGAGACGACAGTTGCCACGTATAAAAACAGCAATTGCCATGTGTTGATAAGAGAAATGCATCAACAGAAATGTATTAAAATGGTGGTTTTATTAGTGGACCATATCCACGGATCTTGCACTTATTCTTTTCCAATGTTATACCTGCTCTAACGCGGCACAGAATCTAGGCCTTTTCTTTCTAAAGTGGTGATTAGTGGCAGCCATGTTGGAAGAAAGGTACACAAACATTCTGCTATAGACACAGGAGCATTGCCCTCAGATTAAAAATCTCCTAATACGTTTCTATGACTGTATGATATTTTGCAGTGAACATTAAATCCGCTGCAAAACACATCAGCATTAACCTCTTAAGCCCTAGCCCTATTTTCTGAAAATCTGCCTAAAAATACATACCTAAATACATTTTAGATTGCTCCACTTCTACAAGGTCCATTTGCATGTTCTTGGTATCTAGGGACATCTATGGATGTCAGGGAATGTATTCCCAGTGTCAGAAATATTGTGTCCGTTACTAGGCTAGAGTAAATTGTAATATTAAAATGTTTTCATCTTTGACGGTGAATAACTAAACGCACAAAGACACGGCACTTTGATTGACGCACGGTTTACACAAATCTCTCTCAAAGACTAATTTCTGAACGGATTTTTATAAAATGTATTGCAACCACTACAGAAAAATGTGAGTACACATTAGTGTTGTCATGATACTGGAATTTTGAACTTCGATACGATACCTTGAAAAGTATCGATATTCGATACCATTTTCGATACCACAGGGAAAAAGGTTCAATCTTAACACTTTGATTGCCATGGTTAAATTCATGATATACCATCCCTTGCCAGCTCTATTTAACATGGAGAAGTTCCCCTTCTTTGCAGGGCTATAACTTTTTAAATTCTATTGCTAGATTGCCATTATTAGGGCCCATTCAATGTCCTATATGTATTGTTCATGGTGTAGCAACGTTAAACTTTTTCATTCACATATTCATACTAAAATATGGTCTAAAGTATAAGTATGTTTTCATCTTTCTGCAGCTTTCTCCAGAATGTGATTTATAGCCCCAAATGCATTATATTGATGATCAAATACAGTTTGGTAGGAATCTGTGCGAGATCAAAAATTTCAACTGGACGTACTTCTAGAATTTACTACACGTCATCTGATGTTGACCGGATGGGCGAGGGGGCGTTTATAATTCCGTGGGCAACGTTATACCATTCATCTAATGTGGGTCATATGTTCATCATAGCAGTTTATATCGAACACGGTAATACTACACGCTAAAACTCACCACAGTCTCCTCGGGCCGTTGGGCGATCAGCGTGGAGTAGACAGTTTTCAATTATGGGATGTTGAAATGCCCGATCTATTTCCAGGTTGTATAATAGTATATACGTCCAAATCATGTTGTTTTTTCGAGTTATTTCCACCGATCGATGTTCACTGTGTGAAGACAGAGTCTCTCTAACATTAGCGAGTGCCCGGACCCCATATGGAGTGAGTCCTGCCGGTTCAAAGTTGACATCCGGTTTCGATCTGCCGATCGGCCACCAGATGGCGCTCTTGAACCGCTAGAGGGTTGAGAGGAGATCAGCACTGTGTGTCAAGGCTGCGGAGGGGAAATATGATTTCGATCACAGATTTTTGAAATATTGATATCAAAGACGAGTTACGGCGTCCTCGGCAACTTGAGCATGGCGGGGAATGACGAGTTCCGGCGTTTTCGGCAGTTAAAGTGTTAAAATGTAAAAAAAAAAAAAAAAAAAAAAAATATATATATATTTTTTTAAATAAATGTTGCTTTTGTTGCTGGTTGATTCTCCTCAGCTTCTCTCTGGTACTATAAGAGAAGATAACTATAACACTTTTAAAACCCTTTGTTTATCTTTAGATCACACATAAAAATAACTAAATGATATAATCTTAGAAATTAAGTAAAGTTAATAGTACTGCGTGTTAAGCATTACAGATCGATTGAAAATTGTATTAACAGATTGCAGAATGGGTACAATACAGTACAGCTCAATACACACAATTGGTAAGGGGAAGCAAACCAGAGAAAGACTTGTGTCTTGTTTACATCAGGGTCCCCCATTTTCAATTCATGAAATTTTTTATTTTTTTTATTTATCAAATTTAATTCATTACCTTTTTTCAACTGCAAAGTAAAATGTTGTCAACATGTTTTATCTAATAAAATAAAGTTCAGTCTGTTCATCTCACTTCAATCATTTTTATTGCAGAACATGGTATTTCTCAAGCAGACAGATGTAAACACTGTAATCTGTGTTGCATGTACCTGACAAACTGAACTGTTTGTATTACAGTCATATTCCAACTTAACTGAATGCACATGTGTGTGCAGGGAGCGAAATTAACTTTTTGACTCACCGGCCAGTGGTGGGTAGATGGGAAGAATCTACCCGCCAAGCATATTTCTTACCTGCCAACTTTTTTTTGATAACATTTTTTTGTATTATTATTTTATATAAAAAAATAAATTTAATAAAAATATATATATTATATAATCATACTTGTGATTGTGTTATCTGCGAGACATCGCCACCTCGCTGTCTGCAAACAGCTCCACTGTCTGTGTGTATACTCGAGTGGCCTCCAGCTCCAGCAAGGATTCTCCGGGGGTGCAGCTGGACCCTAAACGCTACATTCAGCATGCAAAAGAATTCTCCGGCGCTGCACCTGGACCCTAGTCAGCAGCCCTCACTCATGCGATGTAAACCAGGGACTCGAATACGCATGTTGTTGTTGTAGGACATTGATGGCAGGAGCTATCTGTAGCTACTGCTGGATGGCGTTGGGACAACGCCTCAGTGAACTATTTAGTTTACTGTGACATTTCGTTGTGACTAGTTACCTAGCCAACGGAGGTATTATGCACTGGACTATTGCTGGAGGATTTGTTGATGTCGGGAGCTATCCGTAGCTAGCCGGCTGGATAACGTTACACAATGCCTCATGTATTAAACTAAGTGAATAGTTGACTGGGTCATTTTGTAACGGTAGCCAACATTATCTCACGAAGGTCCCACACTGACTAGACTAACGTCACGGTGAGGCAATAGCCTCTGTTTACATGCAGGCATACAGGGGTAGGAGCAGCAGCAGCAGCAGTGCTAACTAACGTCACGGTGACTCGGAGGCAATAGCCTCTGTTTACATGCAGGCATACAGAAACAGGTGGGGAGGGGGTAGCAGCAGCAGTGCGCGGTGCGCGCTTCATGTCTGTGCTGAGACAGCGAGTGAGAACTCCGCTAAAGAATTGGATCATGATTTTCGGTTTTCACATGACTATTTGATTGCCCGTCACACGGCGCTCAGACGTCTCAGTGGGAGGCGCCAAACGTAAAAACTGAGCAGAAATGGCGGGTGGCGCTCTCTAGTTTCGGTCCCTGTGTGTGTGTGTGTGGACTACTGTACTATTACAGGTATTGAAATTAACAATGCAACTTCCTTATAAGTAAATTATGAATAACTAAATATCGATTTTGCGGGAAATTAGTATTGAAACCGTTTTAAATATTCAAAATCGATATGTACCGAAAAAACGATATTTTTGACAACACTAGTACACATGTTCAACTCAAGTTCAGACCTCTGTTACTCTATTTCATTAGCACCAAGTGATTTTCCTTTTTTGCATTAGTAACTTCAGAATGTCTTAGAGTTAGGGATGGGTACCGAATCACGTCGGTACTACCGAGTACCGATTCACGTGAGATCCGTTGGTGCCACATATCGGTATTTTGTTTACATCAAAGTTCATAATATACGCTTACCTAGGATTTGACTTGATTCAACAACAAAGCAGTGGGGGCAATGGCAAGCCGAAAACGGTCCAAAGTGTGGTTATTTGAAGTTTGGATATTTTTTTTCATAACTGAGGTAGGTAGATTACATTAATTTTTTAGAGACTAAAGTACAGAAAAAAGGTACCGTTGGGTACCAGTATCGATTCACAGGTACAGGTATCGGTTCAAATGTGAAGGTACCCAACCCTACTTAGAGTAGACGACAGAGTACAGCAACTTTCAATGGGCCTGGTCTACAAGATACACTACACCACTGGGATACCCATGTACATGTCGAAATACTTCCCAAAGGTCAGTGAATACCACGACCACAACACCAGAGGGAGTTCCACAAATCATTTTCAACCCAGATTCGTCTCTAAGAAGGGACTAAACACGTTTAGCAATTATGCAACAATAATGTGGAACGCCCTACCCAAAACCGTGAAGGAATGTGAATCTCTACCCTCCTTCAAAACCGGGTGGTTGCAATTAGAAACTGGCCCCTGTAAATGTCCAAATCCTCCCGCCCCCCCCCACCAATGTACAGTTTCTTCCCCTTCGGATGTATATATTTTTTATCTCTTTTTTATCTCGGTACCGGCATAGGCAAGTTATACATTCAGACAATGCTAAAAATTCAGCCAGCCATGAAGCCCATTCATTTTTATTTTGAGCACACACACACGCACACAGTGGGCCAGTGACTTTGGTGATGTGTGCTATTGCACAGATGTGTGTCCCATTCCCGTTTGCACATGCACATCAACACACAGTGGGCCAGTAAAGTGGTATGTGCTATTGCACAGATGTGTCCCGTTCCCGTTTGCACACGCACATACACAGTACAAATATACATGTCCATTTATTTGTTAAAAAAAGTTAGTTTGTTACTAAACTGTTACTTGAACATTTTTCACTGTGCTCCTAAATTTCTTTGTGTGCTCCTAAATTTCTTTGTGTGCTCCTACATTTTTTCATTAAAAAAATACCACTCTAGGGCAGGGGTCTCAAACTCAATGTACCTGGGGGCCGCTGGAGGTAGAGTCTGGGTGAGGCTGGGCTGCATCAAATATTCCACAAAAAAGGGTTTCAAGTATTCCAAAAAAAAGTACAACTGATCTAATCTTCTCAATCTTTAGCAATAACATTTCAGAACAGGAACCGTTCTTCAGAACATAGGCTTCCCTTACCGACTCCTTGCTGCCAGACTTGGCAGTGCTTCCTCTGATGTCTTCCCCCCTTGTGTGTCCAAGGTTTGTCAGGCGCAATACATCTTCAACAAACTACCCCTTTGCCTCATCATAAAACCTCACAAACGCCAGAAACTGAGCATTCTCAGTGGTGTCTGTGGACTCATCCACAGCTATGGAAATGCACTGTGCATTTTTTTATTCTATCACAAAGCTGTTTAATCAAATCACCAGCCAGTATTTCAGTTATTCTGGTTGCTGTGCTATCTGAGGGGGATTTGGTTTTGTTTGCCTTCAAACATGGTCTCCATCACTTCAGTCATACATTATTTTATTCATCAGAGAATGGCTTCTTGTGTTTAGCCAACACCCATGCCACTGAATGAGGACTTGGTTGCTTTCTCTCGTTGTGACATAGATTTAACAATAATTCTGCTTGCAGCTTGATATGATGATTTCATTCCATTTATTTTTGTGGTTCTTAGCGCCGAATTTTGAGGAAAGGTTGCATCAAAATAACAGTCTTGTTTGCCACTCTTCACAAGAGCTACCGTTTCTTGGCATATTAGGCACATTGGTTTGGTGCTGGGAGGATGCACGCATATTTTTCAGTCCATTCACCTTTGAATTGCAGCAATTTTCACTGTTGACTTTTCTTTTACTGGCCATCTTTGAACATGACAGGATATATTTTCCTTCCACTTGGTATCACTCCGGAATCACGCTTCCACCAAGTCACCAGGGAGCGAAATTAACTTTTTGACTCACCGGCCAGTGGCGGGTAGATGGGAAGAATCTACCCGCCAAGCATATTTCTTACCTTGATTAAAAAAAAAATATATATATTATATAAAAAAAAATTTTTAAATAAAATATATATTATATAATCATACTTGTAGTTGTATTATCTGCGAGACATCGCCACCACGCAATAAGTCAAAATGCTCGCTATCTGCAAACAGCTCCACTGTCTGTCTGTATACACTGTGTGTACAGTATACTTGAGTAGCCTCCAGCTCCAGCAAGGATCCTCCGGTGATGCAGCTAGACTCTATACTAATACTCTACATTCAGCATGCAAGGATTCTCCGGCGCTGCAGCTGGACCCTATTGGTGTATAATGTTACGGTTCTTTGGTCAAATCACATTCATCAAGCCCTCAGCTAGAATACGCATTGAATCAATGTTATAAGACATTGATATCAGGAGCTATCTGTAGCTACTGCTAGCCCGCTAGATAACGTTAAGACAATTTAGTTTACTGGGACATATAGAGCTAACGTGAGCTAGCTAACGTGAGCTAGCTAACGAGGGAACGGAGGTATTATGCACTCGAGTCGACTATTGCTGGAGCATTTGTTGATATCAGCAGCTATCAGTAGCTAGCCAGCTAGATACCGTTAGACAATGCCTCGTCATGTATTAAACTAAAAGTGAATAGTTGACTGGGTCATTGTTTAAACAGTAACGGTAGCTCATGGAGGTCCGATCTAGACTAGAGCAGACTGCCTCTGTGTTGATACGAGCAGAAGCCAATAGTATCCCGCTGCAGGGCTGGGCGGATATGACTCGTTGCCACGTTTCTTTTTCAAAATAAGAGTATCATACGAACTGAATGTTGCTAACTGCCGGAGCCATCGATATTATGACTCTAGCTGCGCTTGGGGCGGAAATGAGACCCGCACAGATTTTCAAAATAAGAGTATCGTTATGAACTACACGTCTACACGCCACGCGGCGGGCAGACCTCTCAGTGGCAAGCGCCAAAGGTAAAAACTGAGCGCCCCTGGTGGGTGGCGGGCTTAAATTTCGCCCCCTGCAAGTCACTAACGTTGCTGTCATGAGCCTGAGCTATGGTAGCCTATAAGTAGTGATCAAATAAATAAATACATCCAACTCACGCAACGACTCGGCATAAAGTTGCACGTGGGCCGCACTAACACTAAACTTTGATGTCACGTAGGGGGCCACAAAATATCAGCCAGCGGGCCGCAATTGGCCCGCGGGCCACGAGTTTGAGACCCCTGCTCTAGGGGTTACCAACATCATATGTGGAAATTCCTGAAGCCAAGACTTGGTAAAGAGGATATATCCACGCAGCATAGCCATTTCCAATGTGTATTCTGAGACACATGATCGCTTGAGGGTCTTATTAACACTTTGAGTGCCAGCGACGTGTATTGTCGTCTTATCATGCTCCATCGTTTTTTTTTTATATTAGCGATCTGAATTCATATTTCATCAACAGAGTCTCCCATTGGTACAGCAGACCCTCTAGGACAGGGAGGGGCAACTGGCGGCCCGCGGGCCGCATGCGGCCCTCACCGACGCTCCATGCGGCCCCAGGCCAATATCCGAATATTGATAAATAATAATTTTTTTCACCCGTTAAATACACGCAACTTTCCAATTACAACCATCCACCAGTAGAGCGCGCTCTCGCCACTGGCAAGTGCTCCTTTAGGACACATGACGTCACGGTGGGTAGAGGTAACAGGGAAGCAAGGTGATAGTCAATGCGGAGCGGTAAACATAAATCATGAGCATGAAAAGAAAGATTGAGCAAGAAAACCGTACATTTCAGCAAAAATGGGAAATGGAATATCTTTTCACAGACTTCAACGGCAAGGCAATGTGTTTAGTGTGCCTACAGACACAATCGTCCATGAAAGATTATAATTTAAGACGCCATTATATGTCTGTCACCGGCCATAAAGACAAATATCAGAAGTACACTGGAGCTGCCAGAGCTGCTATTGTCGCTGACCTGAAAACAAAAATAAAAAGCCAACAGAGTTTGTTTACTCTGCAACAACTATACAGGAGTCCAGTCTCAAAGCATCTTATGCCGTTTCACTTGAGCTTGCGAAAAAGAAGAAGCCACTGTCAGACGGTGAAACGGCAAAGCAATGCGCAATATACTGATGGCAAAATCTTTTGACAATGACAACATGGTTAAGAACTTTGAAACAGTGTCTCTCTCGCGTCGTACAGTGACGCGTAGAATATTTGACATTCAGAATCACATCGAGGGAAAGCTAAAACAAATCATGCATGACTGGAAGTACTTCTCCTTGGCGTTGGATGAAAGTACAGATGTGACAGATGTCAGTCAACTTCTTATATATGCGAGAGTCATTAATAGCTCATTTGAGGTACATGAGGAGCTGTTGAAATTGGCCTCTTTGCATGACACTACCAAGGGTGTGGACATATTCAACGCTGTTGAAAGTGCCGTGCAGCAATATGGGGGGTTTGATAAACTGTCCGCTGTTGTTACCGATGGAGCACCGGCAATGAAAGGAAAACGCACACGATTCGCCGGGCTTCTGAGGCAGTGGCGTTGAGTGTCCAATGCTGCACTGCATTATACATCAGGTAAGTTCGCTAACATAATTTCCATCTATTGTGGGTCACTAATAATGACCAATGCGAGTCGAGTGTAGTCAAATTATATGCGAGAGTCGTTGAATCGTTTTTCTTTTTTTTTATCCGATATAGGAGGCTCTCTGTTAGAGCCATATGAAATCCGCGTTCACGGAATCGCGGAATTAACCAATAAAAATGGAATCAACTGCAAAACGTGGAATATTGCAGAATTTGGCCTAATCTGGACTGAAATTTCGTTTTTGGGTGGAACGTTTGGTGCACACGCGACCGGGGAGGCGGGGACTCTACAGCGTGTTACACACAACACAGCCGCGGTGCTCAAGCGTCTCGCTGCTTCGGTGTTAACATCGTCAAGAAGCTAAACAATTCCACAATAAGCCCTCAATTCAGAGCAGAACAGTATCCTAATGACTTTTATGCCTCCGGTGATGAGGTGTTTTGCTAATTCTGTCAACGTTCCGTGGACTGGACCCGCAAAAACACTTGCGACACTATTGTGATTAAATAGCTATGAATGAATGAATGAATGAAAACTTTATTTAACAGATTGCAGAATGGGTACAATACAGTACGGCTCAATACATACAATTGTTAAGGGGATGCAGACCTGAGAAAGACGTTTGTCTTGTTTCCATCAGGGTCCCCCATTTTCAATTCATATAGCGTTCAATTCTATAACGTTAGGACGTTCAGCTTCTAGCTAAATCTAGTGCACCCATCAATTTGTTTAATGCAAACGATTGTCATTATACACTGCCCTTTATAAACTAAATACACTTAAACAGCTATGTAACGTTATAGGACTATCTATGGAAATGATAGCTTCTAGAAGTTCTAGCTAAATCTGGTGCACCCATTTGTTTAATGCAAACGATTGTCATTATACACTGCCCTTTATAATCTAAATAAACTTAAATAGCTATGAAACGTTACAGTACATAGGACTATAGATGGAAATGATAGCTTCTTGCTAAATCTAGTGCACCCATCCATTTGTTTAATGCAAACCATTGCCATTATACACTGTCCTTTATAAACGAAATAAACTAAAGGTGCCTAAATTATGCATTACTATATTTCATCACAATATAATAGATATAGCTAGGTTACTGACATTGTCATTGTGATAATGTCAGTAGTAGCTAGCTGTATCTATTGTTTACACTTGAAATATGTATTTTTATTTTGTAATATTAATTGAAAAATATTGTGTAAAATTGAACTGTATTTCTGAGTTGCAGCACTTAAAAACATTAAATGGACTGTTATATCTTATTCAATTGTGGACATTTATTCATTCCCACTTATTAGATACTATTTCTGATGGTAAAATGAGCATAAAAGGCAAAATACAGAATTCTGAAATATTAAAACGAAAAAAATGGAATTTGGGAAAAAATAAAATGGAATTTGGAAAATAATAAAACGGATTTCATATGGCTCTACTCTCTGTGCCAAGAAGCTTGACTACAGCCATGTTATGGATTTGGTTACCAAGGTTACCAATCTAATTCGTGGAGGCAACAGGTCACTAAACCATAGAAAGTTTGTCTCCTTTTTGGAAGAGATGGACACTGATTATGGCGACTTGCAGCTACACACAGAAATCCGATGGCTGAGCCGTGGGAAGTGCTTGGAGAGGTTTTTTGCGCTGCGTAAATAAATCCCCACATTCTTGGATGAGCAACTGACGAGCGACACAAGCATACTGCACTAAACTCAGAGATACAGCGTTTCTCTGTGACATGGCCTTCCTCACGGATATCACTGCTGGGGATGGGTACCGAATTCGGTACTTTTGAGGTACCGAACCGAAACACGTCGGTACTACCGAGTATCGAATCAAGTGAGAAACCGAGAAAAAAAATAAAAAAAAATATTTATAATTTTTTTTTGTTATTTTTTGTTATTTTTTTTTTACTTTTTTCTTTTCATGTCAACGTTCACACGCACAATATATGCTTACCTAGGATTTTACTTGATTCAACAACAAAGCAGTCGGAGCAATGACAAGCCGAAAACTGTCGAAATTGTAGTTATTTGAAGTTTGGATTTTTTTTTTTTTGACTGATGTAGGTAAATAAAATTTCTTGAGACTAAAGTACCGAAAAAAGGTACCGTTGGGTACCGGTATCGATTCACAGGTACCGGTATCGGTTCAAATGTGAAAGGTACCCATCCCTAATCACTGCGCACCTTAATCGCCTCAATTTGCAGTTGCAGGGAAGAAATCAAATGGTATCGGATCTCTATGCACACATGAACACCTTTAAGATGAAACTTGCCCTTTTCAAACATTGCCTTTTATCTGACCACCCGGACTTGTCCACACACTTTTCTGCATGTGAAGAACTGTGCACAGAGATGCGCACAGCTGACCCCAAATATAAGGACACATTCGGAAAGTACATGAGCGACATTGAAACACTGCAAATGCAATTCAATGATCGGTTTGAAGATTTCAACGGCATGCAGTCACGGATAGCGCTGTTTGCCGGCCCCCTCACCGCTACGGTGTCAGAGCAGCCCCCACCGTTGCAGCTTGAACTGTGCGAGCAACGGTCAGATCCTTTTTTTCAAGCAAATAGAAATGAGGGGAATTTAGTTTTGGAAACTGCTACCTGAGCCCCGCTTTCCACTCCTCAGGGACTTTGCCCTCTCTATGGCCAGTATGTTTGGGAGCAATTATGTGAGAGCAATTTCTCATACATGAAGCACATCAAGTCAAAGGAGAGAAACAGGCTGTCAGATGAAACATTATTTCATCTGATGCAGATCACATGCACAAACATTGAAGTTGAGATTCCTGCTATTGTGCGCCAAATGGAGAGACCACAAGTGTCTCATTAAAGACTGGGGCGGGAGGAGATGATGAAGAGGTGTAGAGGGGGGGAAGGAGATGATGAAGAGGTGTAGAGAGGGGGGGGAGAGATGATGAAGCGGTGTAGAGAGGGGGGGGGGGGAGATGATGGAGAGGTGTAGAGAGGGGACCATTATTATTATTATTATAACCATTATTGACTCACTGTGGGGCGAGGGTGAATGTCATGCCAGTTTGATAAAGGGTCAATGGGAGGAGGCATGTAGTATTGCACTTTACTTGTTTACTTTTGTAGTGTTCAGATAACACTAATAACACAAACACAAAGCAGCATTCCTGCTGCATTTCACTATATCAAAAGTGCAATAATAAATTATTGTTAAATGTATAAACGTTTATCCTGCTACTAAATCCATAACATGCATTTCAGTGTTATAATGTTTTGTTTAGTAGCAGGATAAAAGTTTATACATTTAACAAAATCATTTATTATTGCACTTTTGATTTACTGTTGTAGTGAAATGCAGCAGGAATGCTGCTTTGTGTTTGTTGAGCAGTGGGCTTTAAGTTCATACATGTATTTTATTAGAAGCCTTAATTATAATTGATCATTTTTGTATATATCTGTGACTATTATGGGCTATTTGAGTGATGGGGTACTACTGGCGGGACTGCCGATAAACAATGCGGCCCCCCAGATTGATTGTGGACATTTTGTGGCCCTCACCATGTACAAAGTTGCCCACCCCTGCTCTAGGAGCTCAGATGGGAAAATACCGCCCCCTATCGTCTATCCCTGTGTAACTGCAGGCCATTAGATTATACTGCTGGATCCCTGTGGGGGGAGCCAACTGGCTCCATTATGCTGGCGAGGGATCTGATGATGAGGGAAGTGATCGAGAGTTGGAAAGCAGCGTGGAATATATATTTACAGCAGCCAATAATCAATCAATAAACGCGATCGATATTTGGAATGGCGATCAGGAATTGGAATAATCTTTTTGAAGAACATCTGATCTAAGGTAAGGAGTCTATGTTACCAGTTTTAGGATAATCAGAGCTGTATTCACTGAGATATCAGCATGTGCTGTGTGTGTGTGTGATGTTGAGGAAATGAGAATAGATTTTTCAGCCTGCTTCTATAGCGTGCATAAGTACACATATACTATCGATAATCTAGCGTTTATTTGAAAACGATTAATAAATAGGCAGACAAATGACAACGTGTCTAGTGTATTCGAGAATATTCCAATAAATGCCGTTTATGGGGGAATCTTTCTATTTTCCAGACATTTTCGAGAGAACGATAGCTTTTCGAAATGCTATAAAAAGGATATGAACCGATGAAAAAACAATCCGTTTCGACAATGTTGACTGCAAACAAGTCATTGATAAGCGACGGGCAGATTAGACACAGCCATAATTTAAAACATAGATTATGCGTTTTTAACGCCAACATTGAAGTGGGTGGCGGCATTCAAGGGGGTAAAAAGGAAAACACGGTCGGCCGGCATTGAAAGTGTTAAACGGGATGCATGTTGCCATCCTTCAAAAACCATTATGCAGTTATGGAACCAATAACCACAGGGTGCAACGATAACTTGATCAATGTGTCTGGCCTTTCACATTACATAGACATAAAAAGCCCTACACAATAATGCACCTACTAGGGGGATGGAACTGTTATATAACGCAAATCAGAACCATTGCCATTATAAGTCATCACTCATATCATTATCACTCGACAGTACACTCCACAGGAGTGTGTGCTTATGTTCGTACTGTACAATTGTCAAATATGGGGTGCATAGGAAACATTTAGGCACATGCAACACAGTAAATTAGATCCGATATTGGTATCGGTCGCCGATATCAGTAAAATACCTGGATCAGGTATTGGGTTTATTTTTTTTAATAAATAAAATAAGATAACCATTCAGTACATTTATATCTATGTGTTAATTTGTTACATTTAGTTTCACCAAGTTAGGAAAGTAATGTTTTAAGTCAAGCCTGATGTTGCCTTGCACAAAAGAATGATCCCAGTCTCTTCCACACAGTGACAGTGAGGCATACAGTTTATTAATTGAATGAATGAAGTTTATTTTCTGTCTTTGTTTACAACAAATCAAAAACACACTTGTGATCATTTACAATTCTTAAAAACAAAATATATTTTAATATATAAAAAAAAAAAAAAACGTGGAGACCGGTAAATTGTTTATTTTTATTTTATTTTGGGGGGGGGGGGGGGGGGGGGGGGGAATTGGACAATGGGTATCGGATCGGTATCGGCCGATACCCAAACCCAGGTATCGGTATCGGGACTGAAAAAGTCGGATCGGTGCATCCCTACAGTAAATGGGGAATACTAATTTAGTTTGGTTTATCGGTAGTAATTTGCACCTGCCAAATCAAAACAAAAACCTGTTTGCACAGACGATGTGGCAAACAAACGCAGCCGTCAGTTTGTGTGGAAGACAACAATTACCAGTTAAGTGGACAAGACGAGCTAAAGTTATCACCAAATATTCTCCAGCACCGGCACATTACAGATTTGTGACCGGGCCCAGCAGTAAGAGACTCATGTCTGGAAATCAGATTGTGAGAAAATGAATGAAATGGTTTCTTTACCTTTTTTTCCCATATTTGAATGTTTAAGAACATATTTACTGCAACAGCTAATAGTTTTAATGGTAAAAAAGGGCAGTTTTTAGTACCTGACTGCCAAGGTGTTAAAAATGCAGCCAAACTTTAGATTGGATTTTCTCTATTTTTCTCTGCTCTGAGATTTGAGGTTTAATTAGATTCAAATAAGCATATCTTCTTCAAATACCTTCAATGTATGACACATCATTTGATTGAAAGCTTACATTCTGTACTGTACATAATCTGTAGAAATCAGAAAAATTACAGAGGGAGACTTGTGCTGCTGGGCTTGGTCACATTTGGTTTAGTCTAAGATAATGGTGACAGACACTGCGTGTGCGAGTGTCGATGCATTCAACGTAATGGTCGGGTCAGATTCATCGCAGCCCGTTACCAGCGCAAGGAGAGACTCGTGGAGGCAAGAGCTACGCCTTCTCCCTTAAGTGTTTATGCTAAACAATCTCTCCATGCAGATCCAGACGGGGCAAAATCCATGAACAGCTTCTGGGTTGTTTATAGCAAACTATAATCAGCCCCGTTGGATGTTTTTGTTATTTCAGTGCGTAAGCATTTGAACCACAACGTTAATATTCCCTCTGGCAGTCACTTGAGCAACAAGTGATTCCCAATCTTGAACAGACATGAGTCACAATTGTCAAAGAATTCTCCCAACATGCCCCACTGTGCTCTCAATAGGCCAACAGAGGGGCCTCTAGAGACAAGCTACCAAACTGAGACTACGTTACACAGGATTCAGTTTGTGTTTCAGACACATGAGCCCCCTAGAATTGACAAACAATTGATAGCAAGTACACTGTGTAACTTGTGCTCTAGGCTAGCATATTGAAGGGAACACTTTTAATATATATTTTTTTAATCCAAATACTTCCATTTATTTTTCTCATTCTTTTAAATTCATATCAAATTCTATTGCGTATATTTAACCATTTCTACTATTACCTTGCCCATACCTTATTTATGCCCATATTTTATTCTATTTTTATAATTTTTAGCCTATTTTTAAACTGAATCAAACCGCACTTTTTTACTCAGTCTATTTAATTTTATTCTTTGCATTACTGAATGAAACCGTAAACAGAGAGGCCTATTGGGATGCTAGATCCTAATGTGAAAAACTGATTTACCTTACCTTGCTACCTCTATCTTTTTTTATGCTCGCTTATTTATGCCTGTATTTTTTACTTCTGTGAAGCACTTTGAACTGCAATTACTGTATGAAAAGTGCTATACAATTATTATTATTATTACCTAGGCTGTACCTCCCCCCTCCCCATGCTGCCCGAATTTACCCAAGGGGATCAATAAAGGAATATCTCATCTTATGGTAATTTTTCTCCCAAATGAATAGAGAACTGTGACCCGAAAACTGTGATATGAACCAAAACGTTCCACACACATCGACTACTGTAACTCTCTGCTGGCAGGCCTTCCCTCCAAAACCATCCAGAGGTTACAGTACGTCTAAAACAGTGCCGCCTGTGTCCTCACCAAAACCCGGAAAACAGAACACATCACCCCCTATCTCCAGGACCTCCTCTCAACCTGCGTCCAGGTTAGGGATGCACCGATCCGACTTTTTCAGTCCCGATACCGATACCTGGGTTTGGGTATCGGCCGATACCGATTGTCCAAATGTCCCCGCCAAAAAAGTTAAAAAAATCTAATTATCCAAGTAATTTTTTTTAAATTAAAATATATTTTGTTTTTAACACTTTGGATGCCCAACCCGAGTTTTCTCGGGTTTACCCCCCGCGGGTTGAATGCCCATAACGAGAATATTCGCTTCTCGTTTTTTTTTTATTATCGATCTGAATTCATATTTCATCAACCGAGTCTACCGTTGGTAAATCAGCCACTCCAGGCGCTCAGATGTGAAAAAAGCACCCCCTATCGTCTCCCAGATGGTAATTCACCCTTTTGGATTGGACTCAATGAAAAGGCATGAGAAAAAAAAACCCGGATTCCACATTTTACTTCTCACGCATGTGACCGGAGTCGATCAGCTTCATTCTGGACACTCAGAGCAGCGGGGATTATGTGTTGTACAGTATACGTGGTGGATCAATAAAAGGATCGATTTTCGGAATGGCGATCAGGAATTAGAATAATCCATTAGGAATCTATTTGACCAGTATTAGGATAATCAACCCCGTTTTCACAGAGATATAAGCTTTTTCTTTTTTTTGTGATATGGCTGTTCGACACTAAGAGTGATCAGGAACTGAGCGAATAGATTTTCAGCGCGCGGCACTAGCGTGCACACAATAGGCCGACAAAGGCAGACAAATGACAACGTTCTAGAATATTACAGTACGGGGCGATTATCATGGAATCCTATTTCTTTTCGGTGAAAACGAGGGGTTTTCTAAATGCTATGAAACGGAAATTAACCGATAAAAAAACAATCTGCTTCGACAATGTTGACTGGAAATAGGTCATTGATAATGCGATAGACACATAGCCATAATTTAAAACATAGATTAGGCGATATTAATGCTAACATTGAAGTGGATGTGGGCATTCAAGCACTAAATGTGCGCCCCCTGCTGGGCATTCAAAAGTGTTAAGAATTGTAAAGGATCACAAGTGTGTTTTTGATTTGTTGTAAACAAAGACAGAAAATAAACTTCATTCATTCAATTAATAAACTATGCCTCACTGTCACCGTGTGGAAGAGACTGGGATCATTCTTTTGTGCAAGGCAACATCAGG
Organism: Notolepis coatsorum; assembly: GCF_963971535.1. Taxonomy (NCBI): domain Eukaryota; kingdom Metazoa; phylum Chordata; class Actinopteri; order Aulopiformes; family Paralepididae; genus Notolepis; species Notolepis coatsorum. The sequence continues at coordinate 138,949,664 of NC_140168.1, read as the reverse complement.
CTTGACTTAAAACATTACTTTCCTAACTTAGTGAAACTAAATGTAACAAATTAACACAGATATAAATGTACTAAATGGTTATTTCTTATTTTATTTATAAAAAAAAAAAAAAAAAAATCGATATATATATATATTTTTTACCGATACCCGATCCAGCTATTTTACTGATATCGGTGGCCGATACCGATACCAATATCGGATCGGTGCATCCCTAGTCCAGGTCACTCAGGTCTGGCAGCCAAAACCTCCTCACCATCCCACGCACCAGGCTGTCGACCATGGGGCACCATGCTTTTTCCACACTGGGGCCACGCCTGTGGAATCAGCTGCCGGGGTCCATCAAGGCCTCAGTCTCCATTGCTGCCTTCAAAGCCAGCCTTAAAACTCATTTATTTTACTCTGCCTTCCACTAGGGCCTGTTTTTTTATCTGCTCCTATGTTTTTTTTTTATTTTATTCATTTGAAATGTTTTTATGTTTTAAACCTTTTTATTCTTATTCCAGATTTTTCCAGATTGCGAAAGTACAGAATGTAAGCTTTCAAATGATGTGTCATATGTTGAAATCTGAGAATCTTTTTAACATGATGTGCTCATTTATAACTTGTAAAGCAGTCTGTTTTCTAGAATACTTAACAGGAGAAAAGGCTTCTGAAAGGAAGGCCACATTTTCACTAGAGTTGTTCCGATACCGATACTGGTATCGGAAAAGCCGCCGATACTGGCTAAAATGCTGGTATCGGTATCGGCGAGTACCCTCTAATGCTGCGCTCCGATACCATATGACGTAATTTATCAACAACACTGTGGTCTGTTGAGTAAGCATTATAAAACAAACGTGTGCTTAATCGATTAAAGTGTCAATGCCATTTGTCATTTTAACAGCAGATACTTTCTTAAATGTCATCGTCCCGACAGAGCGGTGTTGACGGAGAGCTCATGGGTTCGCTTGGTGGCTGGTGTTATTAGCATCAGCTAACCGAAAGCTAGCTTTAACATTACCTTGGCTAAAGTTGGGGCTATTCATATAATCCAGCAATAATGGCTGCAGACCTGCAAGCAAAGTACAGCAAGTTGGCAAAGGAGTATTCCAAGTTAAATCACAATGTCACCAGTAACGTTACAGTCTTCTATGGTCTTCCCATATACCGGTAGCTCATGCTAGCTAACGGTAACGTCGTCATTGCACAATTGCACGTCGCGTACACAATTAATGACATGTTGCGGACAGCCATATCGGCGACAATGTTTAGCTTTTAGTGCCAAATGATAAGAGTCTGAGGCGGAGTCTCAAAAGAGAATGTTGAATATTTATTGTGCAAAAATCACAACAGATACGACTGCTACTGAACGGAGCCTTGTAGACAGACTGAGTAGGGTATATCTGCAGAGCCAGTGGGTAGCGAGTGCAGCAACGTATAATGTCCGTGTGGATCATTGGAGTAGGGTATATCTGCAGTACTGAAGCCCCATACTCATTGATTAATGATACTAATACAAATCTATACAATCACCTGTTGTTGAATAAATACCATTACTTTCTAGTTATGACTAAAAAACAGTATATATAAAACAGTATTTGTAACAATATATATTATATTTATAAAAAAATTATATAATATCGTTTTTTTTTTTTTTATGTATGCACTGGTATCGGATAAGTATCGGTATCGGCCGATACCCAAAGCTTAGGTATCGGAATCGGATCGGAAAGGAAAAAATGGTATCGGAACATCTCTAATTTTCACACTTCAGAGAGTTTGAGCTGGGCGTCAACAAAAACCCCTCCGGCAACACCCTCACCTGAATAGCATTTAGGGCTGGGCGATATGGCCTAAATATGATATCACGATATTTTCTGACCTTTCGGCGATACACGATACGCATCACAATGTTTTTCTTTTTTTCCCCAAACAATTCATTATGAGGCTTACCAAGACAGTATTTGAGTTTGCAAGCTAACATTAAAGACAAAATAAAATACCCATGCATTTAGCATTTTTATATTATATATTAGATTTAGATTATTGGATTATTAGATTATATATTGCATATATTTAGCAATGAGATATTATATGATTTAGATATGAAATATGATGAATTGAAAATGGGGGACCCTGATGTAAACAAGACGAAAGTCTCTCTGGTCTGCATCCTCCAGTCCACTGTTGACTGTTGTTGTATTGAGCTGTACTGTATTGTACCTATGCTGCAATCTGTTAATAACGTTTATATTCATTCAGTCGGCAAACAGAATCATTTTGATTGACAGTCGCGTCTGCCAATTACGTCACATCGCTTGCACCCGCCCTGCTGTTCTTAGCACCAATCGGCCATTGGAGAGCTCAATGAAAACAACAATGGCAGCGGTAGCTCGCCGCGGCCGACGTTTAGCTTTTAGCTCTGCAGAATCACTAAACGACTGGAGGCATAATGATTTTACTGCAACGGATGTTATAATAAAAGCCTTTCCATACATCTGTCTGATTGAAAACGTTATTAACAGACCGCAGAATGGGCACAACGGAGTCAGCACGGGCTGAGATATGAACGGCTAATGCTTGCTATATCTAGGTCGACCTCGGTCGTTGCTATGTAAATACGCTGATGTTATTGAAAGTGTAACTATATAACGTCAATGCCACAAAACGAATGCCTTTGTTATCATAAGTAGTAACTTTTGATGCAGTAGTGTCACGTGTGTGTGGGGCGGCGCTGTTCAAAAGTGTCAACGTGTGGACCAGATTGACGCAACACAAGCCTCTTGGGCAAAACATCACGATATCCACGATACGTTTAAAAAGTGTATCGTTAATGAACTGTACCCGATATTTATATAATATCGTCATATCGCCCAGCCCTAATAGCATTAACATAATTAAGTGCTGCCATGACAATTATCCCTCCTCAGGACCCTGATGTTAGTAGTTTCAGATATTTCAGATATTAATTGAAGTTAGTTTGGCTCGTCTTCTGCCAGCTTGGCTGTGTGTGCGTGTGCGTGTGTGTGTGTGTGTGTGTGTGTGTTAGGGGTGGACGGTATAAACGGTATACGGTATAAACTGTATGAATTTGCGCTACGATATGGATTTGGAATATACCTTGCGACCGGTAGAAAAAGAATAAAAAAAGCAGCAATGACGTAACCACAGTGGGAGGCACTAGCAGCAATGCAATGCGACGTGTGCAGGCTGCTACTAGTCTCGTGCCACCGGAGAAATGGCTGAAAGCCAAGCACACAACGACGAGGAGGAATTTATCAAAAAGACCGGTGCAAATTCCATTATATGGACATGGTTTGGCTTTAAAACGACAGAGAGCAGAAAACGGTAATCTGCAAATTATGTCGGAAGAGGGTGCTTGCAAAGGGTGGTAATACCAGCAATCTGTTCCATCACTTAAAATCAAAACACGTGTTGGAATATGAAGAAAGCAACAGGATGCGTCCTCCCGTAGCGTCGAGTGAGTAGTCAAGTGGGAAGAAAAAAGCTGTCCCTGCATCTCAGACATGGCTCACTCAGGCGTTTTCCAAAGGCATTCCTTATGACAAAAAAAGCCAGCGGTGGACCGAAATAACAAATGCTGTCACTGTTTACTTATGTAAGGACATGGTTCCTTTTCAAACTGTCGATAGAAAGGGTTTTATAGACATGGTCAAAGCACTGGATCCCAGATACGCGTTACCTGCCCGCAGGCACTTTAGCGCAATTGAAATGCCAAAACTATACAGCAAGGTCCGTGAGCAAGTGGAGAAAGAACTCCGTACAATTAAACATTATGCAACGACCACTGACTTGTGGTCAAGTCGCACCTTGGAGCCTTAAGGCCCTCCCATAGTCGAGCAGACTGTACACAGAGCAGACTCTGCGGACTCTTTGAGCTTTTGATCTCAGCGGACGTCCGAAAAAATAGGAGCTTCGCACTTTGCACTCTGCTGTGGGTTAGGGCTGGGCGATATGGCCTAAATATGATATCACGATATTTTCTGACCTTTCGGCGATACACATCACAATGTTTTTCTTTTTTTCCCCAAACAATTCATTATGAGGCTTACCAAGACAGTATTTGAGTTTGCAAGCTAACATTATTAGACTAAATAAAATACCCATGCATTTAGCATTTTTATATTATATATTAGATTTAGATTATTGGATTATTAGATTATATATTGCATATATTTAGCAATGAGATATTATATGATTTAGATATGAAATATGATTAATTGAAAATGGGGGACCCTGATGTAAACAAGACGAAAGACTTTCTCTGGTCTGCATCCCCTTAACAATTGTATGTATTGAGCTGTACTGTACCCATTCTGCAATATGTTAATAAAGTTTTAAATCAATCAATCAATCAATAAATAGCATTTTTATGAAACTACTGTATATTTGTATGTCTCTAAATGTTTTGATCAATTGAAAATGGAGGACCCTTATGTAAAAAAGCCGAAAGTCTTTTTCTGGTCTTCATCCCCCAGTCCACTGTTGTTGTATTGAGCTGTACTGTACCCATTCTGCAATCGTTAATAACGTTTTCATTCATTCGATCATTCAGCCGGCAACAGAATAATTTTGATTGACAGTCGAGTCTGCCAATTACGTCACACCGCTTACACCCGCCCTGCTGTTCTTAGCACCAATCGGCAAGCGCTATGCGTTTTTTACTTCCGCCATTGATTTTGACGAGAGCTGAGCTCAGCTCAACGACAACAACAGCTGAGCTCCCCGCGGCCGACGAGTGATTACCAGCGCACCGCAGCATGACTAAACGAGCCATAATGATTTTATTGCAACGAATATTATAATAAAAGCCTTTCCATACATCTGTCTGATTGAAAACTTTATTAACAGACCGCAGAATGGGCATGCACAACTCAGCACGGGCTGAGATATGAACAGTAACGCTTGCTATCTATGTCGTCATCGGACGTTGCTATGTTTGGGTAAATACGCTAATGTTATTGAACGTGTAACTATATAACGTTAATGCCACAAAACGAATGCCTTTGTTAATAATAAGTAGTAACTTTGATGCAGTAGTGACTAGTGTGTGTGGGGGCGGCGTTGTTCAAAAGTTTGAACGGGTGTGGACCAGATTGACGGGACACAATCCTCTTGGGCAAAACATCACGATATCCAGGATACGTTAAAAAAGTGTATCGTTAATGAACTGTACCCGATATTTATATAATATCGTCATATCGCCCAGCCCTACTGTGGGTCTGCTTCGACTACCTTTGAGTCCGCGCGGACCTCCACGGAGTTGCTCTGTGTACAGTCTGCTCGACTATGGGAGGGCCTTTACTTGAGTTTAACGGTCCACTTCATCAACGACGAGTGGGAGTTGTGCAGCAAATGCTTACAGACTTCATATTTCCCTGATGACCACACTGGAGAATTGATAGCCCAAGGCTTGAGGGAATCGCTGGAATCATGGGGACTTAAAGAAGAGTCGCAAGTCTGCATAACAACCGACAATGGCGCAAATGTTATCAAAGCAGTGGGACTTAACGACTGTACAAGACTGCAGTGCTTCGGCCACAGGCTGCACCTCGCCATCGGTAGGTCTACACACAAGCTCAAACTCAGCGTTATTGTCACATCACAAGTTTCCATCAATTATAAACGACTGGATGAAATTATTTTGTGCAATCTTCCAATGACTGCAGACAACTAATGTAGTTAAATAAAGTCTAAAAATAAGAGGCACAGGAATGGTATATAACTAAGTATGTACAGCAGGTGCTGTTGTGCTTATTGTCAAATACACATAAAATGTATGGGAAATGGGATGTGTGTGTACATACAGGCTGCTTTTGTATATAAGAATTTGTTCTTAATTGCTTGCCTGGATAAATAAAGGTTAAATAAAAAAAAATATATATAGAATAATTCATAATATTCATTATTCTATATATTATAAACACATCCTCATACATTTTATGTATATTATATTATTTTATGCGTGTGTTGTCAAATATGTACATCTAGAATAATGAATATGAATTATTTTACAGAGAGAAGTGGCAAAGAGCCCTGTGTTGAACGTGCAGTTGGCATATGCAAGAAAATTGTGAGTGCCTTTTCCTACTCATGGAAAAGGAAGAGAGAAATGGCCAATGCCCAGGCTGAACTTCGACTACCTCTTCACCGCCTCATCACTGAATCGCCAACCAGATGGGGGTCTCGACAGCAAATGATCCAGAGGGTGATTGAACAGGAGAAGGCCATATCTCAGGTCCTTAAAGGAAAACTCCAACATTTTGGGAAATTAGCTTATTTAAAGGAAAACGCCAACATTTTGGGAAATTAGCTTATTTGCCATCTTCCCTGGAGTTAGACAAGAAGATACATACCTTTGTTGTCTCTGTGCATGCGTTAGGCTTAGGGAACGCCCACTCCATTAGCTTAGCTTAGCTTCATCACTGGAAGTGGGTCAGACATGTACCCTGAAGGTCCCTACAGTCACGAAATACACTCCAAAACGTTCCTGTAAACATGTTGTGACCTGTGTATTTACCACCTGGAGAAATAAAAAATAATTGAATTCGACATTTACGTTTTATAAGCAAATATACTCAGAACAATTTTTTGCCGAACCACTCCTCTCTGGGCGCAGTGATTTCAGTGCTACTTTCTAACGTGACGCCGTGTTTGTTTACATTCTCATTTCATTCAAAGGATCCGAACCGATTGAAGTTTATGGATACCATGACTTAAAATCCTCTTACCTTGACGATTAAAAGCCTCCCCAATTTAGAAAACAGTATTCCCATGGCTGGTGTTGATATGCTGCACGCTAACGGAGCTAACCAACAACCGGACACCCAAGCAAATAACAAGGGTACATTTTGACTTCCGGTCGGGGGGTTCCAAAATAAAAGAGCTATAATGCTATAGACTTCGCTCTTTTATTTTGGAACCCCCCGACTGGAAGTCAAAATTGACCCTCGTTATTTGCTTGAGTGTCCGGCTAGTTGAGTGTTCCAACTTTCTCATGACCTTACAACTATAAATCTTTAGCTCTTAAAATCCCACAGATTGCCAAGATTAGCCAAGCAGACAGACTCATAAAATATACAAGCTCAACACGGCAGCCAATAGCAACCTATAATGGATTCAATCAAATTGCCTAGATAATAGTGATGCATCGATTTTCGATTTAAAAATTGAAATGTGATGCCTAGAATTGAAGTCTAGAATTGTGAGATCTATAGTAACAGTAAGTAGATTTCTTTAGATAATTTTCTTCAAAATCATGCCATTTCAGGCTTTTCGTTCTTGTGTGGTTACTGGACCATTTCATTCAGTCCCATGTCCTTCAACCAAGGTCATAAGCATCACTCACGGACCAAGAGACCTACAGCAGTTAGAATACAAGAGCCCTACAGCAGTTAGAATACAAGAGCCCTACATAAACAGCAGTTAGAATACAAGAGACCTACAACACAGTTAGAATTAGGGGTGGGACGATACATCGATCCAGATCGATACATCGATGTAATTATCAATGATCGAATCGGATCGATGCGATGTAATAAGATCGATTCATATCGATACTCTTATTTTGAAAATCCTGTGGCGAGTCTCATATCCGCCCAAGAACAACAGCAGTAGCTCCGTGTGTGTAGATGTTACAGCATAGCATTCTCCCTTTCTGTGTGTGCGTGTGCGCGCGTCTTTGGAAAGACCAGATGAGGTCAGAGGATAGAGCCATATGGAATCCGCGATCACGGAATCGCGGACGGAATCGCGGAATTGAGCAATAAAAATGGAATCAACTATAAAAAAAAATTTAATTTTTTTTTTTTTTTTTTTTTTACTTTTTTTTTTTTTTTATGTTGTGGGACTTGTACAGCACTTTGTTCAACTTTGTCAGTGCTGTAAAGTTTAAACCTTTTTAAATCGTAGACAAACAAAACACTTTGCTTTCATGAAATATTGTAAGCCGTCATTTGAGGCTTTATAAAAGCAGCACAATGAACACAAATCTGTCAGTGCAGAGTCCGACCTCATCTTAAATAACAAACAGCATTGCTTGTTGTAGTTAACAAAGAGAGGCAAAGTTGATTTAGCAAAAAAAAAAAATATATATATATATATATATATATTTTTTTTTTTTAATAATCGAATTTTATTTTCATATTCGAATCCCATGCCCATCGAACGAAGCTTCGAAGCTTCGAAGTATTTAAGACAGCCCTATTAAATTGTGGACATTTATTCATTCCCACTTATTAGACACTATTTCTGATGGTAAAATGAGCGTACAAAGCAAAATACAGAATTCTGAAATATTAAAACGGAAAAAACGGAATTTGGAAAAAAATAAAATGGAATTTGGAAAAAAATAAAACGGATTTCATATGGCTCTATCAGAGGAGTTTGATGTTTAAATGTTATTTAAACATAAACAATATAATACATAATAAATAATAATAATAATAATAATAATGACTTGGATTTATATAGCGCTCTTCATGGCACCCAGAGCGCTTCACAGAGTCCATTATTCGTTCATACACAGTCATACCGGTGGTGGTAAGCTACAATTGCAGCCAGAGCTGCCCTGAGGCAGACTCACGGAAGCGTGGCGAATAATCAACGCCTACGGCCCCTCCGACCACCACCAACATTCATTCACATGCATACACATTCATACGAGGCAAGTAGGTTAAGTGTCTTGCCCAAGGACACAACGGCAGTGGGATGGACATGGGCTTGAGCGGGATTCGAACCACCAACCCTTCGATCATTGGACGACCCGCTCTACCCCTGAGCCACGCCGCCCCACAAATGTAGGCCTATACATGATCATGCAACATCAACAAATTGTTGTAGGAATGGTTTGGGAGAGGGAGGTAGGGAGGGGTTTTAGGTTGTGAGTTTTGAGTTCCAAAAAATGTTGCTTAAAGTTTAAAGCTCAATATATCAAAACGTGGCACTTTACAGTGAACGGGAGGTCTATTTGTATTAAAAACAATATTGATTTTCCTTTAAATGTCTGGAAGAGCTCAAAAATACAAATGTCAAATGATATTTTCATTACCTTTTTTTGGTTGATCTAAATGTTACCGATTGTGTTAAATGGGCTATGATATCATCTCATATCGATTGCAGGCACCTGAATCTAATCGTATCATATTGTATCGTGAGAGACTGTGATATCGGCAAATATCGTATCGTTGTCCAAAGAATCGATATCGTATCGTATCATGATGGAACTGGTGATTCCCACCCCTAGTTAGAATACAAGAGCCCTACAGCAGTTAGAATAGAAGAGCCCTACAGCAGTTAGAATAGAAGAGCCCTACAACACAGTTAGAATACAAGAGCCCTACAGCAGTTAGAATACAAGAGCCCTACAGCAGTTCGAATACAAGATACCTACAACACAGTTAGAATACAAGAAACCTACAGCAGTTAGAATACAAGAGCCCTACAACAGTTAGAATACAAGAGCCCTACAGCAGTTAGAATACAAGAGCCCTACAGCAGTTAGAATACAAGAGCCCTACAGCAGTTAGAATACAAGAGCCCTACAGCAGTTAGAATACAAGAGCCCTACAGCAGTTAGAATACAAGAGCCCTACAGCAGTTAGAATACAAGAGCCCTACAGCAGTTAGAATACAAGAGACCTACAGCAGTTAGAATACAAGATACCTACAACAGTTAGAATACAAGAGCCCTACAGCAGTTAGAATACAAGAGCCCTGACTACAGCAGTTAGAATACAAGAGACCTGACTACAGCAGTTAGAATACAAGAGACCTGACTACAGCAGTTAGAATACAAGAGCCCTACAACACAGTTAGAATACAAGAGCCCTACAGCAGTTAGAATACAAGAGACCTACAGCAGTTAGAATACAAGAGCTAGGCCTGCCGCGATAAGCAATAAATCGATTAATTGCCGCGATAATTAAAATGAATGCAATGATTTTGACGGGCGCGATTAATTGCTATTTGCGCGTTTGTTTTAATGAGGCGGAACCAGTGCCCCTTGTCAGTCACTGTCCGTGTTGGGAGGCGGGCCGCTGGCTTTACTACAGAGCACAGCACAGGAGCTCCGTGGGGCAACGCCACATAGCTTAACTACATTTCTCAATAGTGTTGCTCCTTTTAACCAAGTAGCGTTATTTGTAGTGTAACGTTAGAATAACGTTAATCCAATTACATGCATCATTGTTTACAATGAACGGGTGGGGCTAGTCAAAGGACTGGAGACGGGGACAAGTTAAACATGAATTAATTTATTATAACAGGTCGTTTTCGAGTCGTGCTGCAGTGCCTACGCACCACAGCTATTCTATTATAATACTGCTTTGACGCTTCCTCCTCATCGTTGATTGCCTGTAGTAGCTGCATCTAACGTTAGTAGCTAACGTTAAAACCACAAAACACAACCGGACGAGACCAGTTGTCGGCTAGGATAATCACAACAATACTTCCGGTCCGGTCGGTGGGCTTCAAAATAAAAGTCTTAAACACCGGAAAAGACGGAGCGGTGGGCTTCAAAATAAAAGTTTTGGGAAATAAATTTCTCAAAAAAATTCTCTAACCGGTCGCAATAATATCGCTTATCGCGATATTTTCGGGGGCAATTAATCGCCCAGCAAAATGTGTTATCGTGGCAGGCCTAACAAGAGCCCTACAGCATAGGGATGCCCCGATCACGTTTTTTGCCACCAATACCGATCGTCTTGAGCCATATCGGCCGATACCGATCCGATACCGATCGTTTTTGATTAAAAAAATTTAACACTTTAATCGCCATGGGTTAAATTCATAATTTACCATCCCTCGCCAGCTCTATTTGTCTATGGAGAAGTTCCCCTTCTTTGCAGGGCTATAATTTTTTTAATTCTATTGCTAAATTGCCATTATTATGGCCCATTCAATGTCCTATATGTATTGTTCAGGGTGTAGCAACGTTAAACTTTTTCATTCACATATTCATACTAAAATATGGTCTAAAGTATAAGTATGTTTTTATCGTTTTCTGCAGCTTTCTTCAGAACGTGATTTATAGCCCTAAATGCATTATATTGATGATCAAATACAGTTTGGTAGGAATCTGTGAGAGATAAAAAATGTCAACTGGACGTGGTTCTAGAAGTTTCTACGCATCATCTGATGATGACCGGATGGGCGGGGGATCGTTTATAATTCCGTGGGCAGCGTTAGATGATTCATCTAGTGTGGGTCATACAGTATGTTCATCAGATCAGTTAGTATAGAAGACGTTAGAATATAACGCTGAATCTTACCGTGGCTTCCTCGCGCCGCTGGCAGATGAGCGTGGAACAGAATTATTTCTATAATGGGATGGAGAAATGCCCGATCCATTTCCAGGTTGTATAATAGTATATACCAGGGTTTCCGTTAGAAAAAATTGTTGCCGGTCTCCGTGACCTGCAAGATTTCAACTACCGGACAAATGAGATTAATTCCGGTCATAGTTTATTGAGCTTTAAAACAATTGATAGGCAGGCTCATGTCATCCTCAAGGCATGTAGATTTATAATATTATTACTTAAAACTAGGCTACTTTTGCGTATACAGTCATTAATATATTCCAAATAAAATAAGTCCCTCGATACTCCGTCTCCGTGCTGCTGCTGACTTGAAATAAAATAGACCGCGTATGTGGCAGTCGGTCCGACACTGAACAGCAGTCTGTTATAATCACATTTTTATGAGCTAACGAATTCCGTTATATTGGACATTTGTATTAATTATATCAAGCGAAGAACTGAGAAAGCAGAGAGACTGCAACATTATCGTGGTTTGCGTGACTACTCTCTCCACCTCAATGTCACGCGGTCGAAAAGGGCGCTTGTCTATTGGACAGTGGAAATGTGTGTGTGGCTGCGATCCTGTGTGTGCGCGCGCGCGTGTGTGTGTGTCTGTGTGTGTACTGCGGAGCCCAGATCAGCGGAGCCGAGTTTTGACATGGCATTGATCCATTGTTCTATTGAAGCACATTACCTACCACCATCCTCTCGCTAAACAACTTGTAGACCACGGTGTTTTTATGAGTGCCCACAAGTAGCCGTTTTAATAATATAATAAGCCGCGCGCCTCGGTAATAATAATAAGCCGCGTTTTTTCTTCCTTCTTCCCAAGATGCACAGACATAGAGAGAGAGAGAGAGATAGATAGATAGATAGATAGATAGATAGATAGATAGATAGATAGATAGAGAGATTAGATGCAGTGTGCTTGTTTTGCAGTGAGTGCTGCGAGCAGTGGTAATAATAATCACTTCCTATATTTGGTTCGCGTTTGGTCCGATGAAGCGAACCGAGACCTACGTTTTTAAAGCTCTCGCTGACAACGTCGTTGTCATTATTAGAAGCAACGAGGAAACAAATGTAATGATCGTTTCGTTCATCGCATAGGCTATTTAATTTTAGCCTATTTTAATACAATTCAAATAATCAAATTGTGCTTAGACTCAGGGAATTATTTTCACCGGACATTAAGACCGGAGAAATTAAATATGTCGGACTTCAGGAGATTTTGCCGGACAAATACCGGTAATTACCGGCTAACGGAAACGCTGGTATATACGTCCAAATCATGTTGTTTTTTCGAGTTATTTGCACCGATCGATGTTCACTGTGTCAATACGGAGTCTCTATAACGATAGCGAGTACATATGGATGAGCACTACCGGTTCAAAGGTTAATTTCCGGCTGGCGATCTGCTGATCGGCCACCAGATGGCGGTCTTGAACCGCTAGAGAATTGAGTGGAGCTTTGCAGTGTGTCTCAGGGCTCCGGAAAGGAAATATGATTTCGATGACAGATTTTTGAAATATTGACATCAAAGACGAGTTACGGCGTCTTCGGCAGAATGAGCATGGCTAGGAATGACGTGTAAACTCTAGAGCCATATGAAATCCGCGTTCACGGAATCGCGGACGGAATCGCGGAATTAACCAATAAAAATGGAATCAACTGCAAAACGTGGAATATTGCAGAATTTGGCCTAATCTGGACTGAAATTCCGTTTTTGGGTGGAACGTTTGGTGCACACGCGACCGGGGAGGCAAGGACGCTATAGCGTGTTACACACAACACAGCGGTGCTCAAGCGTCTGGCTGCTTCAGTGTTAACATCGTCAAGAAGCTAAGAAATTCTGCAATAAGCCCTCAATTCAGAGCAGAACAGTATCCTAATGACTTTTATGCCTCCGGTGATAAGGTGTTTTGCAAATTCTGTCAACGTTCCCTGGACTGGACCCGCAAAAACACTTGCGACACTATTGTGATTAAATAGCTATAACGTTAGGACATGATAGCTTCTAGCTAAATCTAGTGCACCCATCCATTTGTTTAATGCAAACGATTGTCATTATACACTGCCCTTTATAATCTAAATAAACTTAAATAGCTATGAAACGTTACAGTACATATGACTATAGATGGAAATGATAGCTTCTTGCTAAATCTAGTACACCCATCCATTTGTTTAATGCAAACGATTGTCATTATACACTGTCCTTTATAAACGAAATAAACTAAACTAAAGGTGCCTAAATTATGCATTACCATATTTCATCACAATATAATAGATATAGCTAGGCTAACATTGTCATTGTGATAATGTCAGTAGTAGCTAGCTTTATCTATTGTTTACACTTGAAATGTGTATTTTTATTTTGTCACAATAATTGAAAAATATTGTGTAAAATTGAACTGTATTTCCGAGTTGCAGCACTTAAACACATTAAATGGACTGTTATATCTTATTCAATTGTGGACATTTATTCATTCCCACTTATTAGACACTATTTCTGATGGTAAAATGAGCATAAAAAGCAAAATACAGAATTCTGAAATATTAAAACGAAAAAAACTGAATTTGGGAAAAAATAAAATGGAATTTGGAAAATAATAAAACTGATTTCATATGGCTCTAGTAAACTCGTCCACGGCGATCATAGTGTTAAATAATTTTATATAATTTTTTTTAATAAAATATATATATTATATAATTAGACTTGTACTTGTATTATCTGCGAGACATCGCCACCACACAACAAGTCAAAAAGCTTGCCATCTGCAAACAGCTCCACTGTGTGTGTAGTCGAGGATTCTCCGGCGCTGCAGCTGGACCCTAGTATTGGTATAAATCACATTCAGCAAGCCCTCAGCTCGAATACGCATCGAATCAATGTTATAAGACATTGATATCAGGAGCTATCTGTAGCTACTGCTAGCCGGCTAGATAACGTTAAGACAACGCCTCAGTGAACTATTTAGTTTAGAGCTAACGTGAGCTAACGTGAGCTACCGAGTCAACGGAGGTAACTTATCATGCACTCGACTATTGCTGCAGCATTTGTTGATATCAGCAGCTATCAGTAGCTAGCCAGCTAGATAACGTTAGACAATGCCTCATGTAGTCACTGGGTCATTTAGTTTAAACAGTAACGTTAACTCGGTAGGTAGCCAACGTTAGCTCACGTTGCATGCACCAAACTATAGCAGACTGCGAGGCTCTTGTTTACATGAGTGCGGGAGGGGCTGGGGAGGAGGAGGCGCCGTACGCTGCAAGCAGCTGAGAGAGAAGTCAGCAGTGACTGTGAGATCTCCGCTAAGAATTGGATCATGTTTTTCGATCGGTTTTGACGATCGGCAAAAATAAAGCATTATCACCGATCACCGATCGCATATTTATACTGATTATCGGCCGATAACGATCAGTGGCCGATCGATCGGGGCATCCCTACTACAGCAGTTAGAATACAAGAGCCCTACAGCAGTTAGAATACAAGAGCCCTACAGCAGTTAGAATACAAGAGCCCTACAACACAGTTAGAATACAAGAGACCTACAGCAGTTAGAATACAAGAGCCCTACAGCAGTTAGAATACAAGAGCCCTACAGCAGTTAGAATACAAGAGACCTACAGCAGTTAGAATACAAGAGCCCTACAACACAGTTAGAATACAAGAGACCTACAGCAGTTAGAATACAAGAGCCCTACAGCAGTTAGAATACAAGAGCCCTACAGCAGTTAGAATACAAGAGCCCTACAGCAGTTAGAATACAAGAGCCCTACAGCAGTTAGAATACAAGAGCCCTACAGCACACAGAGGATGAATACTAGATTAACAGGACTAGGCTATAGTTCAAGTAGAGGATGAATACTAGATTAGCAGGACTAGCCTATAGTTCAAGTAGAGGATGAATACTAGATTAGCAGGACTAGGCTATAGTTCAAGTAGAGGATGAATACTAGATTAGCAGGACTAGGCTATAGTTCAAGTAGAGGATGAATACTAGATTAGCAGGACTAGGCTATAGTTCAAATAGAGGATGAATACTAGATTAGCAGGACTAGGCTATAGTTCAAGTAGAGGATGAATACTCGATTAGCAGGACTAGGCTATAGTTCAAGTAGAGGATGAATACTCGATTAGCAGGACTAGGCTATAGTTCAAGTAGAGGATGAATACTCGATTAGCAGGACTAGGCTATAGTTCAAATAGAGGATGAAATGAATACTCGATTAGCAGGACTAGGCTATAGTTCTCAAGGAGAGGATGAATGCTAGATTGGGAGAACTAGGCTATAGTTCTTACATAGACCAGTGGTTCTTATCCATTTTGATGCATGACCCCTAAAAACTGCGCCCAACATGGTCAAACATGCACAGAATGCAGAAAATCGACACAGAAGAATGATAATTGATTCCCTTTTCAGGAATAGGTCTCAATTAACATCAAGAGTTGGGAAATATCTAAATGTACCTTATAGGCTATGGTCCATCTTTGTTATCGTATCATGTTTTTTTCCCTCCATAATCATGAACAGTGATGTACAATTTATGATAACAGATTCTATGGAGTCAGATCTCTGAAATATCCGAGATGTCATTTACTGTTTGATATGTCATCACACTCCCCTTACCATGCAGTTCAATAGGATGGATACTAGTGATGTGACGATTCATCGATTTGCATCGGTGCGCCGGCATAAACGTTCACGATGCGAGTGCACCGGTGGAATAAGTCCGCATCGGCTACAATTCAGGCTGAACTCGCGATGCATCTTGTTGTAGCGTCTTTGCATCGGTCAAAACCGATTCATTCATATAATTTCCTCTCATCCACTTCTGTCAGCGCACTGTGACTGCACACAGCAGATACCCTCTTTGCTTCGCTACTACAGAAGGCGAGAGCCGCGTCACAGTTATCAACAACAAACAGTGGAAGTCGAGGAGACATGAATTTAATTGATCAACTGGCTAACGTTAGTAGCCGCTGGTTAACACTTTGAGCGCCACGCCGTGTTTTCCTTTTTACCCCCTTGAATGCCACGGTCCACTCCCAATGTTAACGTTAATATCGCCTAATCTATGTTTTAAATTATGGCTATATGTCTAATCTGCCCGTCGCTTATCAAATAATCATTTTCCAGTCAGTGTTGTCAAGGCAGATGTTTTTTTATCGCTTCATTTCCGTTTGAGAGCATTTTGAAAAGCACCCGTTTTTAAGGTGAAAAACAGCCCATTCTGTGAAAATCGCCTTTTACTGGAATATTCCAGAACGTTGATATTTGTCGGCCTATTTATGAATCGTTTTCAAATAAACGCTAGATGATCAATAGTATACGTGCACGCACGCACGTTCGAGCCACGTGCTGATAATAGCTGCTTTCATTTCCTCATGGATTTTACAGTGAAACAGATAGAGCACATATCACAAAAATACGTATATCTCCTCGAAAACGAGTCTGATTATCCTAACACTGATAACATAGATTCCTTACTTGACATCAGATGGTATCCAAATGGTATATTCCAATTCCTGATCACCATTCGAAAAAATCGATAAGTGTATAGATCTAACGTGTATACAGTAGAACTCATGATCCGCGGGGCTCAGAGGATCCAGAATGAACTCTGGTAACTCCGGCTGCATCAGTGGACTGGAAAATGTGGACTGGAATATATTTTTTTTTCCCATCCATTTTCATTGAGTCCATTCCAAAAGGGTGATTTACCATCTGGGAGACGATAGGGGGCGCTTTTTTCACATCTGATCGCCGGCGGCCCCTGGGTAGGCTAGGGTAGGCTCGCGTGATGCAATATGATTTCAGATCGCAAAAAAAAAATAAAAAAAATAAGAGAAATCTCGTGAGTGGCTTTCAACGTAACTATCGTAAACCCGAGATAAGCCGTGAGTGGCGCTCAAAGTGTTAACGTTAGCCAGTTAGCCGTTCAGCTAACGCTAAACTACAGTATCTAACTAACGTACGTGACTCTGCAACACCAGTTCCATTAGTGAGGAAATGGGGGGGGGGGGGGTATATTGAAGAAGCTTGACAACAGGTTCAAAGATAACTTCACATTTATTGGCAATTCGTTTCCTTATATCGCTTCCTCCAGGTTCCAACTGTGTTTCTCTCTCTCCCTCTCCCTCCCTCCCTCCCTCTCTCTCCCCCTCTCTCCCTTCCCCTCTCTCTGTTCAATGATTTAAAGTGGCCAAACGTTACAATATAAATACTAATTGGATAGTTGATGATAAACATTTAATTTCATTATCTGAAATATTATAAAATCATTAAGTCTGCTATAAGCCATTATCCCTTTGTGTGTGATTATTATTGTCTCACAGTAGTGTGTGTATATACATTGTGTGTGTGTGTTTTTAGCTAAAGTGGATAAAAAACACAGTACTATGCAAAAGTCTTCTTAGGCACCCAAGAGTTTTTATATAAATTGTCTTACAGTAGATTATTTTATTTTTAATAATAATATAAGCTGCCTATAAGGAATACAACCAAATCCTCTGTCATACCATAAAATGTTATCATTATTTTGCATCGTGTTGAATCGCATCGTATCGCCCCGAATCGCATTATGTTGAATCAAATCGTATCGAATCGTATCGTATCTAAACAGGGGGTGAATCGTATCGCATCGCCCGGTGCTTCAAATGTATCGTTAATGTATCGTATCGTTGGCACCGTATCGAGATGCGCATCGCATCGGCCTCAGTGATGGAGATACACATCACTAATGGATACTGAGTTATTATCCAACATGTGACTTTACCTAAGAGGCAGATATTGTGATGGGGCCTAGCAAATATATCAGGGTTCCCACAGACATTGCAAAATGAAATTCAAGGACTTTTAAGTACTTTTCCAAGCACTATTTTTCATTTTCAAGGATGTAACTACACACCCTCAAGACCCCTACGCTCTGCATCTTCTGGCCGTCTCAGACCCACTCCTATCCGAGCTCCGGGAGGGTCATCAAGGAGAACCTGCCTTTTCTCAGTCCTTGCCCCACAATGGTGGAATGAACTGCCCACCCCAGTTAGGACAGCCGAAACCCATCCAATCTTTCGCCGTCGACTAAAGACGCACTTCTTCAACCATTATCTGAAATAAAATTTTAAAAGAATAAAATAAATCTAACCCTAACTAACCTTACTGTCATGCACTTGTCCTAATAAACAAACCTACACTATAGCACTCAACACTTTGATGAACATTGTTACTCAGCTGATAGAGTAGTACCCTTCCTGATGACTTGTTATACAGAACTTGTAAGTCGCTTTGGATAAAAGCGTCAGCTAAATGACTAAATGTAAAATGTAAATGTCACTCGAAGGATACGATTCACTTTTAAATGCTGTTTTTTAAGCATCTTCTTGGCCTACTTGCCAGCTAGAGCATCACACGCGAAGAGATGAGTAACAGCAGTTGGAGCGCGCGAGACAGCGACTCGTCAGATTTGATTAAAACAGAAAAAGAACGAAAATTATTTCTTGATTCAGAAACATTTTATCATTGATGAACAAAGCATTCAATATGAATGGTTGATTTGAATTTCAAGGACTTTTTAAGCACCTTGTTAAAATATTTGCTGTTTAAGGAATTCCAGGCCTCAACCTTTTTTTGGTAAAGAATCAAGCACTTTAAGCACTTCAAGGACCTTGTGCGAACCCTGATATATATACTAGGGCTGTCACTAATGATTGTTTTGTTGTCGATTAATCAACTATCCAGTTCGTTTTTATAGTGTAACTTTTGGCTACTTCATTGATCATCATCATTGAACGTACTACAGACCCGTTGCTTGCAGAGTTTGCATAGAAACAGCGCGACTCGCAAGAGGAGTTATCACAGGCTGTAGAACGCAGACTGAAGAGCTGCCATAGCTTCTAACATGTAAGGTGGGGGTATCAGGCTCAGCACCTCCCTTCCAGCTGGAGTTGAGTGAAACACGGAAGTTATCAAATGCGAGCAAAACGCGCACTGTGACTGTCGAGTCCTGGCTCTAGGCAGAATCACGAATAGTGGTTTAGGAGAAGTTATTTATATTTTGAACGTGATTCACTGCGCATTAGTTAAGATTACACGTTGCACATGTTACAGGGCTCTACGCTAACCTTTTTCCCAAGGAGCACATGTGCTCCTTAATGAAAAAATGTAGGAGCACACAAAGAAATTTAGGAGCACACAAAAATATTTAGGAGCACAGTGAAAATATTTCAAGTAACAGTTTATTTTCTTTTTCAAAAATAAATGTATATTTGTACTGTGCGTGCGTGTGCAAACGGGACACACATCTGTGCAATAGCACATACCACCAAAGTCACTGGCCCACTGTGCGTGTGCGTGTATCTGCGTGTGAAAACGAGAATGGGACAGACATTTGAACTATTAAAGGGGAACTATCTTATAAATGGCCTTTGAGTGTTTAGCATTGTTTCCTAGCTATGTGAACTTATATTAATATGATCTATGTCTCAAAATTCTCATATTGGCGCATTCTTCCAATTCTCCTCTCACAATATTCACCCTCACTGAACTGAGTCGTTTGAAAATGTGCCTATATGTGATGTCATAAAGACACCGCTGCATGTTAATGTTCAGGGGGGCCGGCACGGTGCCGTGGTTTAGGAGCCCAGGCTCAAAACAGCTCGAAATCTTGAGGTAGAAAAATGCTGTTTTTGAGGACTTGATTAGAAATACAAAACAATGAATTAAAAAAAAATATATATTACAGAGGTGTTCCATAGACTCACAGGAATTGTGTAAAAGTGCCCAAATAGTGAAAGAAATAGTAAAATAGTTCCCCTTTAAGTTATTAATGCCTACTGTGGCAAAGTTGTAGCCAACAACTACGCCTAATAAAAAAGGCAGTGACATTGAACTACTGCTACAAAAGTAACAGTCACTTAACTTTAGCTTTTGCCCCTTTTATGCATACAATGCCTACAGTATGTTTTGGCTAGTGTTGCTCTTCTAGAAAAATTATCCTTTCAGGGTTGCCTATTGAAATACTGTAAACCTCCAGTACAGAAACATTGTTTATGAGTTTGCGTGTCAGGTAGACCATTGATTGAGTCGATTCTGCCAATTACGTCACACCGCCTGCACCCACCTCTGCTGTTGATAACGCTAGCCAAGATAGCACACACACAGTGGGCCAGTGACTTTGGTGTAGGGGTGTAACAATGCATCGATCCTAAGGTAGGGTGACCATATTTTGATTTCCAAAAAAGAGGACATGCTGGCCCCAGCCTCGAGATACTTAATGATACTTTGCACAATCGAAGCAGGCATGGCCACCTTCATTTCACTATGTCTTGTGTATGTGCTGTACTGTATGTGATGAATAAACCTCTTGAATCTTGAATCTCTACTCAAAGTTTACTCAAAGATGCCTTTATTGTTTTAACCTCTTAACATGCACCCAGAAAAGCGGCCAGTTTCCCCCCCAATAAAAATCACTTTTAGTGCTAATGAGTAACATAGGGCTGAACATGAGTTGAACTTGTGTACTCACGTTTTTGTGTAGTAGTTGCAATATTCCAAAATAATATATATTTTTTGAATAAGCTGGAAAACACCGCAAATCCATAGCCTGAAGTCTTACGTGTGTTGTCGGGCCTTACAAATACATTTGATTTTGATTTGATTATCAATAAGGTGATATCTGGAACACACAAACACAATTTTTTAAATCACATGCCATGAAACTCTGGGACCTGGCTGAATTTAAGACTGCACAAATCATCTTTAAAACACGAAACAATTCACTCCCGGGTAACATCCAAAAATTCTGTTATAGAGAGGGGGGTTACAATTTAGAGGAGAGTCTAACTTCAAGAAACAGGCTGTTGATTCAACAATGTATGTATATTTCAGTTTGTGGAGTGAATATGAGTTGCATAAGATAATAGAGTGTGAAGGTATACTGAATACTGTCTATCTGTATGTCATGTATGTCATATATGTTATGATGAATTGAAAATGGGGGACCCTGATGTAAACAAGACGAAAGTATTTTCTCTGGTCTGCATTCCCTTAACAATTGTGTGTATTGAGCCCTACTGTATTGTACCCATTCTGCAATGTGTTAATAAAGTTTTCAATCAATCAATCAATCAAGGGGGTAGGAATACATACATTTACACTTCATCCTACTCCTGCTTGTTTGTTTTTTAATCTGTTTATTACTTGTTTTTTATTATTATTTATTTTCAATTTATGTTCGAAATAAATAAACGCATTCATTCAAGATATTGTGTGAGCAAAAGTATAGTTAATTTACTCATACAGTATGTACATCCTCTGGCCACGAGCGGATCTCACAGCTGTGCCTGCACAGTGCAATACTCCAATTCAGCCATTGGCAATTCAGCCATTGGGTGGGTGGCGCTGCTGAGCGGCCGTCAGAGCGCCGCTGGCTCTGCGGCTCTGCAGCTGCATGCTTCTCCGGGAGTCCGGGGTGATAATCTGGCGCGCCGCGTAAAAAGTCGCACGCCTGACATATCGGCATGTAACTCGAGAACCGAGGCACGGATTTTGGCGATTCAGATGGCATTCGAACGGCAACGAATGGCGCTTTAATTCGGTAATTTATATGTTCGGCGAAAAATGCAGTCCTGAGTCTTCAGATGCTCGCAAAGGGCCGTGAAACTGAAACTGAAAAACAATGAAACCCGGACATTACCATGAATTTATAAACCCCCCCCCCCCCCGGACAGGGCGTGAAAAGAGGACATGTCCGGGCAAAAGAGGACGTTTGGTCACCCTACCTAAGGGGAAAATTCAACTGCATCCATTTGAAAATGTTAGAATCGATTATCGCAATTTTTATGTGTACACAGTGTTATGTTATTCTCATGTCCGTTACAGCCAACACAACGACAGACGCTACTGCATCAACGTTATGATTAACAAAGCAAGGCATTCGTTTTGTTGCATTAACGTTATATTACTATTGCTATCGATAAATCTAGGTGTTCTAAACTCTATTGCTATTGGTAAGACTAGAATAAGTTACATAAAACTTAATGTTACTGTCTCGGGTTAGTTTTGCATAGCGCAATGGCAGACTTTCCGGAAGTAAAAAAGCAAATGAAAGCTTACGATTGGTCATTTGCTTTCTCTCCCATGAAAACAGTGATGTCACTCTACTGTGATTGGACCGTTGGCTTGAGTGCAATGTGGGACTTGTAGTTTTTGAACGATTAGCAGCGGAGAGAAAAAAGCACTACCGAGTTTGTAATCTTCACTCGCACACTGTGCGAGTAATTGATTTTTCCGGTTCGCGCACACATATTATTAGGGGCAAATGTGAGTAAAATGGTCGCACTGTAGAGCCCTGTGTTATGACTTTGAATGTCTGCCATTCCCACCGCAAAAGGCACATACAATTAACAATACGATGCATTGATCATGAATATGCAAATCAACGAAATTTCATAGTCGATGACGTTGTCATGGGCGACGAATCGTGACAGCCCTATATACACACATATATACAAATAAAACACACATACATATGTATGTCTATATATATATATACAAACGTTTTGATATATTGAGCTTTTAAAATGTTCACATCCTATTAACCTGAACACGCCAACTTTTTGGGAAATTAGCTTATTTGCCATCTACCCTGGAGTTAGACAAGCAGATACATACCCTTTTCTTCTTTTGATTCACGTATTTCCTTCGAGCTAAGTTGAACTGAACATTTCACTCTCAAAAGCGCAAACGTAAACACTTGTCGCAACACGGCGACACGGTTTTCAAAATAAAGGTCACATATACACATCCCGTAGTAGGCCTCTTATCAATTCTTATAATAAAAGTCCCGGTCGGATATACATAAACATGGCATAGATCTCTATAAACCGCCCAACACAGTGATCACTTTAGGCACACAGTGAAACCAATAACAGTGAAACAATAACTAGGGATGCCCCGATCACATTTTTTTGCCACCGATACCGATCACCGATCGTCGTGAGCCATATCGGCCGATACCGATCGTTTTTGATTAAAAGAAATTAAAATTTATTTTATATTATAAAATATATATATTATATAATTAGACTTGTACTTGTATTATCTGCGAGACATCGCCACCACGCAACAAGCTCCACTGTCTGTGTGTACTCTAGTAGCCTCCAGCTACGGCCAGGATTCTCCGGAGCTGCACCTGGACCCTATACTCGAGTAGCCTCGAGCTACGGCAAGGATTCTCCGGCGCTGCAGCTGGACCCTAGTATTGGTATACGGTTATAAGACATTGATATCAGGAGCTATCTGTAGCTACTGCTAGCCGGATATATAACGTTAATACAACGCCTCAGTGAATTATTTAGTTCAATGGGACATTTCGTTTTGAACAGTGAACTAGCTTGCGCTAACGTGAGCTAACGGCTAACTGGCATCATACACTCTACTAGACTTTATGGAGCGTTTGTTTATGTCAGGAGCTATCGGTAGCTGGCCGGCTAGATACCGTTCGGTTAGACAATGCCTCATCATGTATTAAACTAAAAGTGAATAGTTGACTGGGTCATTTTGTAAAGGTAGCTAAGCTAATGTTAGCTCATGGAGACGCCGTCCTCCCGTGTCCCGTCCCACTAGAGTAGACCACTACTAGACCCGTGTTTACATGCGTGCTGGAGGGATGAGCAGACGCCGCACCACCCGGTGTTGAGACAGATTGATTGAAAACTTTATTAACAGATTGCAGAATGGGTACAGTACAGTACAGCTCAATACATACAATTGTTAAGGGGATGCAGACCAGAGAAAGACTTTCGACAGCGAGTGAAATCGTTTTTGACGATCGGCGAAAATAAAGCATTATCACCGATCACCGATCGCATATTTATACTGAGTATCGGCCGATAACGATCGGTGGCCGATCGATCGGGGCATCCCTAACAATAACCAAATCAGCCTTTTTCCATCTCAGGAACATTTCCCGATTCCGGCCATCTCTCCCAGACTCCGTAGCAGAGACTCTCATCCACGCTTTCGTCACCTCCCGTCTTGACTACGCAAACTCTGTCCTCATAGGGCTACCCAGTAATGCCCTGAACAGGCTACAATTAGGGCTGGGCGATATGGCCTAAAAATAAAATCCCCATTATTATATTTTAAATCAGATTTATAATTGTAATCGATTTTTTTTCTCTTGAGCAAATTGTTTTTTTAAGCGTTTTTATTTGACAAAAAAAGTATCAAACCAAGATGAATGTCCCTATTGGGATTGAAGTGCAAACCTAACTTTCACAAATCTTCACTTAAAAATATTTTTATAATAATATATATATATAATATAAAAGGTTACTCTTGATCAAACAAAGATGAATGTCCCTATTGGGATTAATAGTGCAATAACCTGCTTTTTCACCAAACTTCACTTAAAACAAGAATGAATTTCCCTATTGGGATTAATAAAGTGCAAATCTAACTTTCACCAAACATCACTTTGTCAAATAAAAGGTGACTCTTGAATTTATTTATTTGTTTCTTTTTTTAATCGATTTTAGTTTTTCAAAATCGTCCCAAATCATTCATTCGAATTATCGATTAATCGCCCAGCCCTAGCTACAATATGTCAAATTCTGCTGCCAGGGTTCTCACCCGCACCAAGTCCTGGCACCACATCACCCCCACCCTCATCCACCTCCACTGGCTTCCAGTCAAGTCCTGCATCAATTTCAAGATCCTGCTCATCAACTACAAAGCCCTTCACTCCCTTGCCCCCCGGTACCTAGCAGACCTCCTCCATCCCTACATCCCACCCCGGAAGCTGCAGTCCTCTGACTCCGGTCTCCTCTCCATCCCCACCACCAACATGCGGACTGTTGGTCCCAGAGCCTTCTCTGTGGCCGCACCCACCCTCTGGAACTCACTCCCTCCAAACATCCGTAGTGCTACATCCCTGCACTCTTTCAAAATCCCAACTCAAAACCCACCTTTTCACCAAATTTGTAAATGACTGCCTGATTTCCCCTTTTTTTCTTTTGTTTTCTTTCTTTCTTTCTTTCCTTTTGATTAATATTTTGTTGTTACGTTGTTCCCTGTCCCCCTCCCTTAGCTGGTAAGCGCCTTGGGTCTCCTGAAAGGTGCTATATAAATTTAAGATATTATTATTATTATTATTAAACCAGTAACATCACAAATATGAAGCAGATAATTACCCATAAAACTAATAAACCTTTCATGGGGTTATTTACAATAATAATAATTCATTTTATTTATAAAGCACTTTTCATTGTGAAACAAAGGTATGCAGAGTTCCTTGTACTCCTGGTTAATGCAATGGTGTGTGTGTGTGTGATGATCTCATTCAAGGAGTACTACAAGCGCGCACACACAGTTTGTTGTTTTTGTTCCATTAGTGATTTACACTCAATAAAAAAACATTATCTGGATCGATGCATCGTCCCACCTAGTGATGCACCGATGTGAAAATTGTGGCCGATACCGATAATCGATATTAATATTGCTGTTCTGGCCAATACCGATATTTACCGATGTCGATATCTCTGTATAGGAAACACTTTTTTATGATAATCAAATAAAGAGCTATTTTCCAAAATGCTTTTTTTTTTTTCACAATTATGAAGAGCTCTCCGCCACACTGCCACAGGAGCAGCCGACCCAACACGCACACAGAGTGAGAGACCCTCTACACCAGGGGTCGGCAATTAGGTTTGCTCACAGGCCAATTTTTCCCCAAGCGATTGAATGGCGGGCCAGGACCAAAAACAATGGCTAATTTAATATAATTATAGTGAAAAATCTTTAACTCTGTCAAAATAAACGAGCTGCATAGGTGGCATAATAAACTGTAAGCGACATATACTGTATGTTGGCACAGTCTTTTTTCTATTATAAAGTGCCTCTCGGGTGCATAACACATGAACAGATCAGTCATTTGATTTTAATGCAGGTGCTCGCATTATAAATCAAATGTATTATTATTATTATTATTATTATTATTATTATTATTATAATAATAATATATAGGGTGGGCATTTGATTTGCAGCACCGCGGCGGGTGTATTATAAATCGAATGTATTATTATTATTACAACGCAACTCACCATAATGCAGCCCTGCCCTGGGCTTATTATTGTTTCTGTTTCGGTCCTCCAAAATCCCTGCTAATGTTTGAAACATGTCAAATGTCCACTCGCGTTGAATGCAACTACTTTATCTTGTGCCAACTTGAACACAGTCGCTTCATTGCCTCGTGTTGCCATGTCAACACGCGAGAGTCACCTGTTGCGATAAACCCGTATTTTAAGTATGACTCCTGTTTATTAAAAGAAGCTTTATGTGTCTTGGAGGTCGTAGGCTCCTCTTCCGGCTCCTCAGTTGGTATTTCCCCATTGCAAAGAAGCTATCCAAAGACGTTTGTTTTGTTTTTGCTAACGTTAGTCTCTCGCATGATCACATCCCAAACATGGAAGTGAAAGTGCGTTAGGGAAAATATACATTCTCCCAGCCCACGTGACCATTTCTAGCATTTCAATTGGCTATAGTGACAGACATAGATATGATGAATAGATAGATACAGCTTCACAAAGACACTCTGGCGTCACGAGTGAATATTTCCTGCGCGTAAAATCTCAAAATAAACTGACTGGCCAGAAATTATTGCTGGCGGGCCCATTTCGTGGGCCACCTATTGCCGACCCCTGCTCTACACAGACACCATTACACAACTCCATGGCACACTTATGATCGGATGATTTCAATCATCCTCAATTCATAATGTTTCACCTTTCATTCCAAGTACAAAGTAGAAACATTGGGCTAAACTCGTCCCGCTGGAGACGGTGCCACAAGGCAAGAGATATTTCATTAGATAAACACTTGGAAAGGAAAGCTTGGCAAGACGCCTCTCCCTGAAAAAAAACAGTGCAGGCTCCAGTATGTGCAGCCAGCCAGCCAGCCGGCCGGCCGGCCCGGCAGGCAGCCTCCTTCGAGCGTTTTGGCATTTGAGTGCAGAGCATCTTGTTCCCCCGGAGGCCGGGCAGAGTGCTTGCCATCAGAAAACAGCCCCAGTTAAAGAGCACGAGGTTCCTTTCTTGTTTCGTTTCGTTTTGCACGGCAGCGCCAGGATAAAGCTTGCTGGTTTCCGGCTGTATGTGTGTGTGTCGCTACGCTTCAATTCATATCACAGCCCGGGACAATTAAACGGATTTAAATAAACTTTTGGTTAAATGGACTGCATTTATATAACGGCTTTTATCCAAAGCGCTTTACAAGTTGTGCCTCACATTCACCCAATCTCGCTCCTCACACTGACGGAGGAGGCGACCATGCAAGGTGCCAACCTGCTCATCAGGAGCAGTTAGTGGTTAAGTGTCTTGCTCAAGGACACTTCGACACGCTGCCATGAGGAACCTTCTGATTACCAGACGACCTCCTCTACCTCCTGAGCCACTGTCTAACCCCAGGGCTGTACGTTAACTTTTTTTGCACATAGCACTGGTGCTACAGAGGTTGATAGTTTTGTAGCACAGGCCAAAATCTTGTAGCACAAGTATAAAACGTGTTATATATTTGTAACAGTCACAAATGTGCCTATTGTATTTGTTTTATTTAGTTGCAGTGCCATGTTTGGCTGTCATTTTCATGCTGACAAGTTGACGTCACATAGCCAGACACGTTACGTGTAAGCAATTATGGGATTTGGTGTTGGGTGTATGGACTATACTAGGGGTGGGAATCACCAGTTTCATCACTAGGGATGGGTATCGTTAGGATTTTATCGATACTACTACTCTTATCGATACTGCTTAACGGTTCGGTACTTTATCGATACTCTTATCGGTTCTTTTTGGTTCTTTTTTTGCAAGAAAAAAAGACAATTAATTAAGAACAGAATCAACATTGCTTTATTATTTATAAATACAACTTTATAAATAAGTATTATAAATAAATATAATTTCTTCAGCAACAGCAGCAGCAATGTTCTTTTATATAACTTTATAAATAAATATAATAAATTAATATAATTTCTTCAGCAACAGCAGCAACAATGTTTTAAATGTGTCTGACTCTGAATTATAGACTTTTTATAATAAACAACAAATGCAAAAGGCTAACAGAACTGTGACACTGGTTCACCCTATCCTCTGTCATCCTTCCTCTAGCTGCTAGGGTGAAAGGACTTTGGGTGGTGGAGGGAGGTAGAGGGAAGGATGTGTGGTGGCCCTGGGCTCACTGGCCTGGGACATAGTGGCTGACGCCTCAGCTTGACGATCTATAAAAAGTTTAGATTGTAGTATTTGTAGCTAAACAATTGTTTTGTTTATTAGCCTATTTGTAATAATTCGTTATTAGCCTAGGCAACTCCGTATCTTGGCTTACGGTTACGGCTGCAGTGGATGCAGATGGAACACTGCGCGCAAGGCAGTCGAATACGCGCATTTCTGCACACTAATATCATGTTTTGCCAACAGATGTTTTGATAAATTGATTTGCTCGTATTGCCACCCTTACTGGCAAATGTTTTGTTGCACTTGTGGCAACGTGCATTGTCGGCATTGACCCTTGTAAAGTATATCCATACTTTAGAACGCTTCGCTCTATCCGCCATGACTATATGAATTGAAAATGGGGGACCCTGATGGAAACAAGACAAACGTCTTTCTCAGGTCTGCATCCCCTTAACAATTGTATGTATTGAGCCGTACTGTATTGTACCCATTCTGCAATCTGTTAAATAAAGTTTTCATTCATTCATTCATTCATCACGACTCAGTGCATGCAGAGCTGCTGTCTGTGTGCAGAGCGCTATAGCACGGGGCGTCGGGGCACTTTCATTAAGGAGTACCCGTATGTAGTACCCGGATGTCTATGTGTAGCACTAGCGAGCGACTCGCGAGGAGTGTGTGTAATAATTGACTCGCTGGCTGCGGCTCGCTTCTCGTGCAGAGACAGAGAGGATCGTTCGCAACTTTTAAATAATAATAATAATAATAATAATAATAATTTCTCTAGAGTATCGATAGCAGTACCGAGGACGTCAGAGCTTATAAATACTCCGGTATTTTCTAATATAGTACCGGTTCCCGTTTAAAACCGGGGTCCGGGGGGCATCCCTATTCATCACGATACGATATCGATTCTTTGGACAACGATACAATATTTGCCGATATCTGCCACGATACGATACAATGCAGGTGCCTGCAATCGATATGAGATGATATCATAAGCCCATTTAACACAATCAGTAACATTTAGATCAACTCAAAAAAGGTAACTAAAATATCATTTGAAAAAAAATATTTGAGCTCGTACAGACATTTAAATGAAAAACTATTTATTGTTTTTAATACAAATAGACATCCTGTTTACTATAAAGTTCGTTTTGATATATTGAGCATTAAACTTTAAGTACATTTTTTTGGAACACGCAACCTAAAACCCCTTCCTCTCCCAAACCGTTCCTGCAATTGTTTTATATTGCATGATGATCATGAATACATTTATTATGTATTGTATTTTTTATGTTTAAATATCAACATTATCTGTCCACCCTCAGTACATTTAGTATCAATATAATATACTCGTCTGACTTCATCTGATCTTTTCAAACGCACACACACAAGGGAGAATGCCCCCTCCTTCCCAGTCCCCACTCTGCTGTTCTCTATCGCTCTGAACAGGGTTTTAGCTTGTTGTTAGCTTATGCTAACGTAACGTTAAATCCGGTCTTAAACACGACGTGGTCATAAAGGAATGGCGAGGATTGCAAAGCATGTTATATGCATTTGACCCGTTGCGGAATAAAACAGCAGGGATTTGTTTTGGGTGGCGAAATAAGCACACTATCCTTGCTCTGTTTCAATGTCCGCGTTCCAGGCGCTACTGCTACTACTGAGACGCTACTGCTGTGTGCTGTGGAGCGGAGCGGATATGAGTCACGACACCACGGATTTTCAAAATAAGAGTATTGAAATGAACTGAGCGTTGCTAGTTGCCGGAGCCATAGATATTATAGCTGGAGCTGCGCTTAGGCGGAAATGAGACCCGCGGCAGGATTTTCAAAATAAGAGTATCGATATGAACCGAATACCTATCGCACCAGTGCTACTGAAGTAAATCCATTCATCGCACAGACGGATGTTGCTGTAGCACGTGCAATATATATCGCACTGTACAGCCCTGCTAACCCTAACCTTCCGATTACCAGACGACCTCCTCTACCTCCTGAGCCACTGTCTAACCCTACCCTTCTGATTACCAGATGACCTCCTCTACCTCCTGAGTCACTGTCTGACTCTAACCTTCTGATTACCAGACAACCCGCTCTACCTCCTGAGTCACTGTCTAACCCTAATCTTCTGATTACCAGACGACCTCCTCCACCTCCTGAGTCACTGTCTGACTCTAACCTTCTGATTACCAGACAACCCGCTCTACCTCCTGAGTCACTGTCGAACCCTAACCTTCTGATTACCAGACGACCCGCTCTACCTCCTGAGTCACTGTCTGACCCTAACCTTCTGATTACCAGACAACCCGCTCTACCTCCTGAGTCACTGTCGAACCCTAACCTTCTGATTACCAAACTACCTCCTCTACCTCCTGAACCACAAACTTTTGATTTCATGTAATTTTATTTTTACTTACTCAGTTTATACCTAAACAGGGCTGTACGCTAAGCTTTTTCACTAGTGGCACAGGTGCCCCTAAATGAAAAATTTAGGGGCACAGAATATTTTTTAAATAACCCAATTAAATTTTTAATGAAAGTACTGTATATTTGTATGTCTCTAAATGTCTTGATGAATTGAAAATGGAGGACCCTTATGTAAACAAGCCGAAAGTCTTTTTCTGGTCTTCATCCTCCAGTCTTAGCAGTTGTTGTATTGAGCTGTACTGTATTGTACCCAGAACTGCAATCTGTTAACACTTTGCATGCCACGCCCGAGATTATTCGGGTTATTACCCCCCGGGTTGAATGCCCAATCACGAGAATATTCGCTTGTTCTTTTTTTTTTTGCGATCTGAAATCATATTTCATCAACCGTGTCTACCGTTGGAAATTCAGCTACCTCAGGCGCTCAGATGTGAAAAAAACGTCTCCCAGATGGTAATTCACCCTTTTGGATTGAACTCAATGAAAATGAATGAGAAAAAATAACCCGCACTCCACATTTTACTTCTCACTCATGCAACCGGCGTCTACCAGCTTCATGCTGGACTCTCGGAGCAGTGGGGAATATGTGTTTTACAGTATAGACAGTGGATCACTAAAAGGAGCGATTTTTTCGAATGGCGATCAGGAATTGGAATAATCCATTTGGATACCATCTGATCTCAGGTAAGGAATCTATGTTACCAGTCTAAGGATAATCAGACCAGTTTTCACGGATATATAAGCTTTTATGTGATTATGTGATATCGCTGTTTGACTGTGCGCGCCGTCAGGAAATAGGAGACTCGATTTTCGGCTCACCGCAAGAGCGTGCATGCGTACACATATACTATCGATAATCTAGCGTTTATTTGAAAACTATTCATAAATAGGCCGAAAAATGACAACGTTCTAGAATATTCCAGGAAAAGGCGATCATCAGGGAATCTCTTCTTTTTACCGTGAAACAGAGTGCTTTTCAGGTAGAATGGTAGAAAACGGAAATGAACAGATAAAAAAACAATCTGCTACGACAATGTTGACTGGAAAATGAGTCTTTGATAAGCAACGGGCAGATTAGACACAGCCATAATTCAAAACATAGATTAGGCGATATTAACGCCAACATTGAAGTGGCCCTGGGCATTCAAGGGACTAATAAGAAATTAAACTTGGGCAGTGAAAGTGTTAATAACGTTTTCAATCAATCAGACAAATGTATAGAAAAGCTTTTATTATAGGGGCGATCAGGTGGCGTAACGGAGATTGCGTTCGTCACCAAACCCCGGAGCGGCTAGATTCGCCTGTTCGAATCCAGCTCACAGCTCCGGGGTTGTCACCAGCTTGGCTGGCCGTTCACACTAATACAATTGGCAGTATTAGAGGGTGGGAGAAGCTGGCGGGGTGGGTCCGGGTCGTTGTAAACAGCGACTCCTACAGTTTGGTCGGGGCGCCTGCTAAGCGCGGATAGGACTTGAGTGGGATAGTGTGATCCTTCCACACGCTACGCCCTCTCAATGAGAATCCGCGCTGCCAGGTGAAAAGAAGCGGTTGATTGGCTGGACGTGTGTCGGAGGAAGCACGTGATATCCTCCACTCTCCCAGACCGACTGTGGGGGGTAAGTGCGCAGCGACCAGGAAGGGGATTGGGAATTGGCATAACGACTAACATTGGGATGGGAGAAAATCGGAGGAAAACATTCTTTCATATAACAAAAAATTATATTATTGTTTAAGAAAATGTTTTAGCCCTATGCTTTAATATTATTTTAGGCATAGCAACAAATAAAATTATAATAAAATGAATAAATAAAATATTAAATAAATAAATAGGCTACATGTCTTTTTGTGTTACAAATTGGGCTCACCGATATGAACATAAGCATCTTTACTTAAAAAAGGAAACAAGAAATATGTTTATGGTATTCCACCATGCCATGTGTGTTTTATTTTATAATGCTCATGATTATTGCTGCAGTCTGAGTCATACAATACTCACTGGCTTTCATAACAGACTAACTTGTCTTGCTCAAGACTTGTTTATGAGTTTTAACAGACCGCACTGTATCTCTCAACCAAAGCCCCATGTTCTCCAGTGTTCCCACTTCCCATAATATCGTATTTTGCAATGCATGTCAGGTAGTAGGTACCACAACAGAACAATTTTGATTGACAGTCGATTCTGCCAATTATGTTACACCGCTTGCACCCACCTCTGCTGTTCTTACCACAAAATTGGCAAGCGCGTATTCGTTTTTTTACTTCCGGAAAGTCCGCCATTAGGCTACACGATAAATCAAAACAAAACGTTCAGAGCTCACGCTAATAACGTTAGCTCCCCGCCGCCCACGAGTACCAGCGCTCTGCAGGAGCAGGACCAAACTAGGCATGATGATTACTGCAAAGAAATAATATATATTACGTTATAATAGAAGCTTTTCTATACATTTGTCTGATTGATTGAAAACTTTATTAACTGAATGGGTACAATTCAGTACGGGCTCTCTGAGCAAAGGAACTGAGAGATATGAAGAGACTAATGCTTGCTATGGTCGGGTAAATATGCTGATGTTACTAGAGCTAGCCATGTTGCTGTCGCTAACGACGTTAGCCATACCTGTAACAGTGGCTACTGCCACTGCTGGCTCACTGTTCTCTGTCACATTTTCATTAGACTGCTCACTAGGTCCAACACGTCGAAAATATGATGCAATACTAACGTTACTGGTGGTTTTCTTCATTTTTTGCCTAGTAGCTAATCAGACTGGCATCTACAAGCTGCATGCACAATCACAGTGAGTGCTCAGCTGATTTTTCCCCTGTTCATACCTGAGTGTGCAGCTCATGTGAGTGACGTGATCGCGTCATCACACGCTTTGGATTAATTTAGGAGTGAAATGCGAATGCAAGTGTTGAAATCACTACTCGCAAAGGTGCGCCCAAAAATTTGTCTCCACTCGCACAGGTTATATAGGGGCAATTTGCGATGACCTCGTTGCACAGTACAGCCCTGCTAAAACATCAAATCTGGGCCAATTTATTGTCAAACACGTACAACTAGGGTTGGGCATCGTTTGGATTTGAACGATTCCGGTTCCGATTCTCCATTTCGATTCCTGTTCTAAACGATTCTCGATTCCGATTCTTTGAGGTGCAGGTCAAAACAGGTCACAGCTTATTTCACAGGAGATTTTTTTATTTTTTGAAAAATCTTTAATTTTTTTCATACTATTCACATTGTCAGTTGACTTGATAGTTTAATTTGGTTGCTGTACTGTAACTAGGGTATTAATTAACAAAAAATAAAAGACAAAAAAGAAATAATTTTTTTTTAAAGAATCGAAATTAAGAATCGAAATGCAAATAATACTTCCGGTTCCAGAACCGGAAGTTAGGAACCGGTTCCTATTAGAACCGGTTCTCGGTGCCCAACCCTGAGTACAACAAAGTTGTTAAATAAGATTGTACTTTCTAATCAAGATGTCAGCCCCCAGTAAAAATGTCAAGACGTTTGGACCATTTCACCAACTTCGGTGAAAAGTGTCTCGACAATAAAGTGGACCAAATGTTATATTTTAGGCAATATAAAATGTTTCCGAGTAAGTAAAAACAAGAATGACATCACATAACACAGTAATCTGGGAGATCTGAAAGTTCACTTTAGTCCCATGTTCATTCGCCCCGGCTGTGACATGAAGCGAGCAAAGCGGCACACATCCAGCCGGGAACCAAGCGAGGAGAGAAACCCCTCCACCTTGCATCGTTTTACCCCATTGAGCTGAGCAGCCTCCCTTCTCTCATTAGAGGACGGCGTGTTTAGTTACTGCTGCCTCAGATCCCTGACGGGGCTTCGCACGCAACGCTACTATGAAAAGAACCAATCCGATTGGATGGCAAAACGTCTCCCATTTAAAACAAGGTGAACCCTTTTGACTTCTGACAGTCGTCTACTCAATATTGTATGACCCTCCGCCAGGAGCCTTTAGGACCACTACATACAACATGTTACATCTCGCTGCCATACATCTCCACATGACGCTAGGGCTGAGCCCCAACGGTCGAAGGTCCAGACCTTCATTACGTTGGCATTAGAATCTTAATTAATGGGTTCGAACCTCCGCTTTTACATAAAAAGTTTTTTTTTTTACACGAAAAATATATATGAGAATGTGATATATATCAGAATATCACAGTACTATGTTGTGTTTACAATAATTAGAAAGTCACGAGCGAACACAGACACAACAACACAGTCTTACATTATCAGGAAATGAATCAATCATGCAAAAAATAGTTAGTGATTCACACTCACCCATCTTATTTCATAATACGTTTCCGAATGGACGTTTGAAATAAACCAAGTGTATGCAGTGATGCTGAACTTTCCCAGCAGAACACAAGTTACTTAACGCTACACAGGTATGTTATGCACGTTATTTAAGCTCTGCACGTTTAGCTGGCTAGCGTTAAGATAGCAGGAGCCGTCTGCCAAGATGTTGTTTCAACAAATGGAGTCACAAAATGGATTACCATCCAAACGTTATTGAAGCCTCCCGTGACCAGTAAGTAGGTACTACTACTCTTAATAACAGCAGCAATAAATTATGCACATATGCGCTACGTTATATGCGTAAATGTGCGCTATGTGCCTAAAGTCAAGACTCGACAGTACAACTAGGGCTGGGCGATATGGCAAAAAATCATATCGCGATAACGATATGATAATGTTATCATATTTCTCGATATCGATAATTATCGAAATTGTTATAAGTATAAGTATAATTTTTTTTTTTTTAGACAACATATGTATGTTTATTTTGCAGTAATTCTTTGTCGTTGCCGCCATCTTTAGTGTTACATCCCCTCACACTCCAGTTCTCAGGCTGCAGCTGGTTTAAAAGCGAAAGTAAACCGGCTTCTCTGCTGGCTGTGGCTCCAGGGGAGTTGAACAGTTCTGGCTCTGCTAGTTTATTTTAGATCTTTTGGCGCTTTTTTGGTGGACAAACCACCGCACATGTGCACCGTGACTCGTGACTGGAGTCTAGCTCTGCTAGCACACATAGCCTACTGTGTACAGACGGTTTCAAACTGTATTTTAAAATTAGAAAGCAAACAAAATAAATGGACAAGAGAAAAATAAATCTCAATTTGGTCAGTATTGTCATTTGGACAAGCAAAGCCATTACTTTAAGTTGCAGGCAAGAAAGACAAGTCTGTCCACTGTCTCTGGTTTTAAAACTGCCCTGTTGCAGTTTTATCGATTCGATATCGATTATTAAAATATATCACGATATTTATCGTTATCGTTATTAGGGCTGCAACTAATGACTAATTTGGTAGTCGACTAATCTGCCGATTATTTTTTCGATTAGTCGACTAATCGAAAACCAATGTAAACAACAACAACAACAATTTTTTTTTTTTTTTTTTTTTTTTTTTTTAATTACCTATCTTTGTGAAAGTGGCTTCTCAGCTCTGGTCCAGCTGAAGACAGAGCAGAGGAACAGATTGGACATTGAGCATGACCTCAGAGTTGCTTGTCTACCATCACCCCAGACTTTGAGACTCTTGTCAGGACCAAACAACAACATCATAACATGATGATCCCATAGCAAATTAAAATAATGACTCATGAAACATTTGAATTTGGATCTTTAAGCCACTTTAAATGAAAATGTATTTGAAGAACAATACAGCAATCACTCATAACAAGATAAATAAATTAAATAATACAAATGAAAGTGGAAGTGTACTTTAAATAACTTTTGTTTGCTGTGTGTGAGAGGAGTCCGTGTGTGTGTGTGTCTTACTCTGATCGCTGTGTGAGTGAGAGGAGTGTGTGTACTGTGTAATTTGTGTGTGTGTCTTACTCTGATCGCTGTGTGAGTGAGAGGTGTGTACTGTGTAATTTGTGTATGTGTGTGTGTCTTACTCTGATCGCTGTGTGTGAGTGAGAGGAGTGTGAATGTGTCTGTGTCTTACTCTGATCGCTGTGTGAGAGTGAGAGGAGTGTGAATGTGTGTGTCTTACTCTGATCGCTGTGTGTGAGAGAGAGGAGTGTGAATGTGTGTGTGTCTTACTCTGATCGCTGTGTGTGAGTGAGAGGAGTGTGTATGTGTGTGTGTCTTACTCTGATCGCTGTGTGTGAGTGAGAGGAGTGTATGTGTGTGTCTTACTCTGATCGCTGTGTGTGAGTGAGAGGAGTGCGTGTGTAATGTATTGTGTGTCTAGTCTGATCATCATCTCCTGCAGGGGAACAATGTTTTCAATGTCCAAAATTTGCTATGGGATCATCATGTTATGATGTTGTCTGGAACCCTGAGAAGCCACTCTCACAAAGATAGGTAGTGCACAAAAAAATGATGCCTAATCGACGCAACAATTTCTCGTCGACGATTTTTTACTAATCGTTGCAGCCCTAATCGTTATATCGCCCAGCCCTAAGTACAACTGAACCTGAAAAATTATTTAGGAGCAAATTTTTTGCATGATTAAAAATTATTGTTCGAATGTTCGAAAACAGGCCTCGGGGACACTTCTATATCACGTCTGTTATCAACTCGCAACCGCAAACCGGAGATGCTGCGCCACGCCTCTACTACGGAAGGGCATGAGTAATCCATTTACTCCAGTACCAGCCGTTTCAACTGAGCTTGAGTAGTTTGAGGGTGCTCTGTTTCTTTTCTTTTTTTGCTACAGGCAAATACTTCCGCCAAAAGTGCCTGTTTGTACCAATGAAACTGAAGTGCTTTGAAATGTCGCTCTGAAAACCTGCAAGGCATGAGTTGTTGCAGGAAGCTGGAAGCTGTGGAACATAGATAGTACACTCACTGTAATGTTACCAGGAAATGTCTGTTAACTTAGTGTCATCCAAAATATAAAAACAGCAGTTCATAGACTATTGATACGGACGTGCCGTTTTATGAGCGGAAACCTGCTGCAGACAGAGTGGAGGTAATGTAATTATTACAAATACTGACTGACTGTTTTTGACAATATGCATTAACACTTTGAATGCCGACGACGTGTATTGTCGTCTTATCATGCCCCCTGTTGAGTGCTGACAACGTGTATTGTCGTTTGATTTTTTTATTAGCGATCCGAATTCATATTTCATCAACCGAGTGTCCCGTTGGTACAGCAGACCCTCTACTAGGAGCTCAGATGGGAAAATACCGCCCCCTATCGTCTATCCCTGTGTAACTGCAGCCCATTCGATTATACTGCTGGATCTGTAGAGGTGGAGCCAACTGGCTCCATTATGCTGGCGAGCCGTCTGATGAACATGGAAGTGATCGCGAGATGGAAAGCAGCGTGGAATATATATTTACAGCAGCCAATAATCAATCAATATACACGATCGATATTTGGAATGGCGATCAGGAATTGGAATAATCTTTTTGGAGAACATCTGATCTAAAGTAAGGAGTCTTATGTTACCAGTTTTAGGATAATCAGAGCTGTATTCACTGAGATATCAGCATGTGCCGTGTGTGTATGTGTGTGTGTGATGAGGAAATGAGAGAATAGATTTTTCAGCCCGCCTCTATAGCGTGCATAAGTACACATATACTAGGGGTGGGAATCACCAGTTTCATCATGATACGATACGATATCGATTCTTTGGACAGCGATACGATATTTGCCGATATCACAAAGTCTCTCACGATACAATACGATTAGATTAGATTCAGGTGCCTGCAATCGATATGAGATGATATCATATGCCCATTTAACACAATCAGTAACATTTAGATCAACTAAAAAAAGGTAACACAAATATCATTTGACATTTGTATTTTTGAGCTCTTCCAGACATTTAAAGGAAAATCAATCTATTGTTAAGCTCCATTTTTTGGAACTCAAAACTCAACCTAAAACCCCTCCCTACCTCCCTCTCCCAAACCGTTCCTACAACAATTTGTTGATGTTGCATGATCATGTATAGGCCTACATTTATTATGTATTATATTGTTTATGTTTAAATAACATTTAAACATCAAACTCCTCTGACCTCATCTGGTCTTTCCAAAGACGCGCACACACACACACACAGAAAGGGAGAATGCTATGCTGTAACGTCTACACACACGGAGCTACTGCTGTTGTTCTTGGGTGGATATGAGACTCGCCACAGGATTTTCAAAATAAGAGTATCGATATGAATCGATCTTATTACATTGCATCGATCCGATTCGATTGTTCAAGTCAAGTCAAGTCAAGAGTTTTAATTGTCACGGCATACAGGTATACAATGAAATGCGGGTGGTCTTGCCCGCAACGATGTGCAATACAGTGGTACATATAATAGAATCAAAAGAAGAGCTAAAAGTGAGTACATCGTTGCGGAGCTAAAACCAGAGGCGTCTGACCAGGGTCGCGTCCTCTTGATAATTACATCGATGTATCGATCTGGATCGATGTATCGTCCCACCCCTAACATATACTATCGATAATCTAGCGTTTATTTGAAAACGATTCATAAATAGGCCGACAAATGACAATGTGTGTATTCGAGAATATTCCAATAAATGCCGTTTATGGGGGAATCTTTGAATTTTCAGAAAATTTTCGAGAGAACGATGCTTTTCGAAATGCTATAAAAAGGATATGAACCAATTAAAAACAATCCGTTTCGACAATGTTGACTGCAAACAAGTCATTGATAAGCGACGGGCAGATTAGACACATAGCCATAATTTAAAACATAAGATTATGCGTTTTTAACGCTAACATTGAAGTGGATGATGGCATTCAAGGGGGTAAAAAGGTAAACAAGGCTGATAGTGTTAACTGTTAAGCATTGGGTATATTGCGGAGCGAGACATAATACAATCGGTAGCACGCACACGTGTGCAGGGCTCTACAGTGCAACCATTTTACTCGCATTTGCCCCTAATAATATGTGTGTGCGAACCGGAACAATCAATTACTCGCACAGTGTGCGAGTGAAGATTACAGCCTGTGTCGTGCTTTTTTCTCTCCGCTGCTAATCGTTCAAAAACTACAAGTCCCACATTGCACTCAAGCCAATGGTCCAATCACAGTAGAGTGACGTGACTGGTTTCAAGGAAAAGAAAGCAAATGACCAATCTGAAGCTTTCATTTCACATACAGATTTCTTTTTTTTACACTTTATTATTTTTCTTTTTTTTGTCAACGTTCACACACACAATATACGTTTACCTAGGATTTGACTTGATTCAACAACAAAGCAGTTGGGGCAATGGCAAGCCGAAAATGGTCGAAAGTGTAGTTATTTGAAGTTTGGATTTTTTTTTACTGAGGTAGGTAAATTACATTTTTAGAGACTAAAGTACCGAAAAAAGGTACCGTTGGGTACCGGTATCGATTCACAGGTACCGTATCGGTTCAAATGTGAAAGGTACCCATCCCTACTGTGTACACATTCAAATTGCGATAATCGATTCTAACATTTTCAAATGGATGCAGTTGAATTTTCCCCTTAGGATCGATGCATTGCGATGCATTGTTACACCCCTACACCAAAGTCACTGTGTATGTGTGTGTGCTAACTTGGCTAGCGTTATCAACAGTAGAGGTGGGTGCAGGCGGTGTGACGTAATTGGCAGAATCGACTGTCAATCAATGGTCTACCTGACACGCAAACTCAAACAATGTTTCTGTACTGGAGGTGTACAGTATTTCAATAGGCAACACTGAAAGGATTATTTTTCTAGAAGAGCAACACTAGCCAAAACATAGGCATTGTATGCATAAAAGGGGCAAAAGCTAAAGTTAAGTTACTGTTACTTTTGTAGCAGTAGTTCAATGTCACTGCCTTTTTATAGGCCTAGTTGTTGGCTACAACTTTGCCACAGTAGGCATTAATCACTTAATAGTTCAAAAGTCTGTGTCCCATTCCCGTTTGCACACACACACGCACACAGTGGGCCAGTGACTTTGGTGGTATGTGCTATTGCACAGATGTGTGTCCCGTTTGCACACGCACGCACAGTACAAATATAAATGTATCCTAAATTTCTTTGTGTGCTCCTTTGGCAAAAGGTTAGCGTAGAGCCCTGGTGTGTATGTATTGAATGAATGAATGAATGATTGAATGAATGAATTTATTCATACACACATATTGTATATTACATTATACATATCTTCGTGTGTGTGTGACTCCACATTATATCGTTATTGCTGCCATGCTTTTTAAGATGCGTTCTTAAAATAGATTTCCCTAAACAATCGCTTGAGCGCTACTCAAGTAATTCATGAG
Source organism: Notolepis coatsorum (assembly GCF_963971535.1). Taxonomy (NCBI): domain Eukaryota; kingdom Metazoa; phylum Chordata; class Actinopteri; order Aulopiformes; family Paralepididae; genus Notolepis; species Notolepis coatsorum. The sequence continues at coordinate 138,908,465 of NC_140168.1, read as the reverse complement.
AGTACTCGATCTGGGAAAACATTACTCAAGCCCGTCCCTGGCCTTTACGTCACCTGCACTTCAAAACCCCTTCATTCTTACTATTAGACAGGTCCCATTCTTCCGAGTCCCAGGGCTGGTGGGGCTTGCATGTTTAGTCTCAGTGATTGCTCATTGATCAAGTGCCTATGCTAATTAATTGGGTGGAAAAGGGGTATTTTCCTTGGTGTTTAGAGGCGAGGCTGACAGCTGATTAAGCTCTACTGGATGAATTATGCCGGTTAATCGACTGAAATGTAGGGAGAATAATAGCAACTAGAATACATCTGTTGTGTCTCTTAACTTCTGCTCACTGGGGCTGGTGATGTGGAGGAGATTCATATCAAGATAAGCATTAAGACTTTCTTTTCAGTATGAGAATTAGGGATGCACCCAGGGAACTAAATGTACTTTTTGGCTTACCAGCCACGGAAAAAACTACCAGCCAGGCAGATTTTTTTACCAGTCAAAAATTATAAATAGCTTTTTAGTACAGTATATCGCCATGTGTTATTATCAGTGATGCCACAGATTACTTGTAAAAGTAATCTGATTACTGATTACTCCTTTAAAAAGTAATCTTAGTTACTTTACTGATTACTTGATTATCAGAGTAACTTAGTTACTTTGAAAGTAACTAGGTTACGAAGTCGTCGTCCCTGCTGCTGCCACAACATAAGAATGACAAGAAAAATTGAGTAAAATGTACTCAGTTTGAGTAAAATGTACTAATAGGGCATGTAGGCCTATCTTTCTGGACTCTTTTTGTATCACAAACAGTACTGTAATTGCAAATCTGGTATGTCATAAATGTATAGATGTAGCAGTACTGTCTATCTGTATGTCATGTATGTCATATATGTTACAATGAATTGAAAATGGGGGACCCTGATGTAAACAAGACGAAAGTCTTTCTCTGGTCTGTATCCCCTTAACAATTGTATGTATTGAGCTGTACTGTACCCATTCTGCAATCTGTTAATAAAGTTTTCAATCAATCAATCAAACTATTAGAAAATTCAGAATGTTTCCTTTCAAAAGAGGCCAGACTCAGGTATGTGCTATAAATGGTTCAAGAATAGCTTTCAATTTACTTTGGGTATGCAATCAACAGGCGTTTTATGCAAAATTTGCAGGACTGAATGTATTTTTCAACAGGTCATTTGTAATTGTAACGGAATACATTTAAATAGAGTAACCCTACCAATCCTGGTGACGAGGGGTCATGAGACACTTTTGAAATGCACCCCAGAACACTGAGCCACTCAAATGCCCCCAAATGAATGCATGGACAGAGGGAGGGAGGAGACTGATGAAGATGATACTCTTTTCTTGACACTTTTTGTATCACAAACAGTACTGTATTTGCAAATCTGGTATGTCATAAATGTATAGATGTAGCAGTACTGTCTATCTCTATGTCGTGTATGTCATATATGTTATGATGAATTGAAAATGGGGGACCCTGATGTAAACAAGACGAAAGTCTTTCTCTGGTCTGCATCCCCTTAACAATTGTATGTATTGAGCTGTACTGTACTGTACCCATTCTGCAATCTGTTAATACACTTTTCAATCAATCAATCAATCTATAGATCTATAGATTTCACAAAAGATAAATGGTCAATAACACCACATGTAGGCTGATATGTAGCTGTACTGACAACCTACATACTGCAGTATGGTGTTCCATGTTCATGAATAGTGCAATGCAAAAGATGTTTAACTCAAAGGTGGAACATACTGTTTGGCTGGTGCACCTCCGACGCTCCGAGTCCTGTAGAAGTCGATGGTCGTGCTGTGCTGTATATTCCATATGCAGTAGACAGTATTTTGTTTCCTCCGCAAAGTGAATGTTTTTTTCACCCGGCTTAGCTGACACAAACGTTAAGTAGACTAGTGAACTTCCAGTGCAAGAAAGCGTTACCAGCGCGAGCGTCTCCCTGCTAGCTTGCAGTTTAGGTCAGCCTGATAATAACAATAACAGCCGCGCCCACCAGCATGGATCAACACGCAAGGTTGCGTGCTGTGACGTCACTGCCCAATACTAGGAAAAGCTCTCTCAAACGTATATTTGACTGTCGAAAACGAAAGAAAATACTGCATTCCGCCTGCATTATGATGATAGTAACGAAATAGTAACGCACAGCCACTTGGACAAGTAACTGCAATCAGATTACTGGCTTGTAAAGATTAACACTTTAGATTACTATTTTCGGGGAAAAGTAATCAGATTACAATAACGCGTTACTTAGTAATGCGTTAGTGGCATCACTGGTTATTATTACTATATACAGGACTCTACGCTAACCTTAATTTATTAATTAGGAGCACACAAGGAAAGGAGCACAGTGAAACTTAGTGAAACAAAATGTAACAAATTAACACATAAATGTAGTGAATTGTTATTTATTTAAATAAATTTAAAACGTGTGGCTAGGTGGTGTAGTGGGCAAGGCGCTCGCCACCAATGCAGGAGACGCTGGGTTCGAGCCCAGCTCTCCGCATTGCTATCAGCTTGGCTGGTCGTTCATACTAACACAATTGGCAGTGTTAGGGGTGGGAAAGCTGATGGGTGGGGATCGGACGTTGTGGACAGCGACTCCTACAGGCCGGTTGGTGCGCCTGCGCAGCAGAATCAGGAAGCGACGGGGGCGGCGTGTTCCTCCCACGCAGACCCCCGCCGCTGAGAGATCGCGCTGTGCAGGTGAAAATATGCGACGGCTGCTTCCTCGAGTACCGGAGGGGACACGTGATGTAAGGCTTCGTCCACATTGCAGCCGGCTTGTGGGAGGCATGGCCTAACAGCGTTCGAGACAGGGGAGGGTAGAATTGGACGATACGAAATTGGGATGGGAGAAAAATAGAAAATGGGAGAAAAAAGTAGACCAAAAAAAATGTAAACGTCATATCGGGGCCAATATCCGATATCAATATCGGAGCATCCCTAATCACAATATCTACTCCACCTACATATTCAAAATGACATCTTCAAAAACCACAATTGATCCCATTAAAGCTGCAAGGTTAGGTGGGAAGACTAATATTCAGTCCCACTATTCCAGCGCTCACTATGCGAGCAAGTTGTATTGTGTTACAAGAAAATAATAAATGTATCACAATTTGACGACATCAATACCATAGGGCTGGGCGATATAACGATAAATATCGCGATATATTTTAACACTTTGGGTGCCGGGAACCGTGTTTAGACGTCATTGCGGGCCATGCTCAAGTTGCTGAAGACGCTTTACAGCGTCTTTAATATCAATATTTCAAAAATCTGCGATCGGATTCATATGTCCCCTCCGCTGGCCTGAGATCCACCAGCAGGACCCACTGAGCTCTCTGGCGGTTCAGGAGCGCCATCTGGTGGCCGATCGGCGCAACTGCTTAACAGGATGTGCCATAGAGGTTGTGCTGGACTCCGTATTACTTCCGGGCACTCGCTATAGGTCCCGGGACTCTGGCTCGTCACGCTACACAGTGATCGATTGCCAATAACTCGATAAACAACATGATTTGGACGTATATACCATTATACAAGCTGGAGATGGACCGGGTAAATCGCCATCCCATAATGATAGAATTTCTACTCTACGATGATCGTCCAACGGCGCGCGGAGACTGGGGTGAGTTTGAGCGTGTAACGTTACCGTCTTCGATACTAACTGCTATTATCAACATTTGACCCACATTAGATGATTGGTATAACACTGCCCACGGAATTATAAACGCCCCCTCGCCCATCCGGTCAACATCAGATGACGTGTAGTAACTTCTAGAAGTACGTCTAGTTGGAATTTTTTATATCGCGCTGATTGCCATCAAACTGTATTTCATCATCAATATAATGCATTTGGGGCTATATATCACGTTCTGGAGAAAGCTGCAGAAAGAGATAAAAACACTTATACATTAGACCATACTTTACTATGAATATGTGAATGAAAAAGTTTAACGTTGCTACACAATGAACAATACATATAGGACTTTGAATGGGCCCTAATAATGGCAATGTAGCAATAGAATTTAAAAAGTTATAGCCCTGCAAATAAGGGGACTTTCTCCATAGACAAATAGAGCTGGCAATCTATGGTATATCATGAATTTAACCTTAGGCAGCCAAAGTGTTAATAATCGATATCGAATACCGAAATTAAAAAAAAATCGAAAAATCGTTTTTCTTTTTTCTTTTTTTATTTATTTTTTTTTGTGACCTGCAACAGGGCAGTTTTAAAACCAGAGACAGTGGACAGACTTGTCTTTCTTGCCTGCAACTTAAAGTAATGGCTTTGCTTGTCCAAATGACAATACTGACCAAATTGAGATTTATTTTTCTCTTGTCCATTTATTTTGTTTGCTTTCTAATTTAAAATACAGTTTGAAACCATCTGTACACAGTAGGCTATGTGTGCTAGCAGAACTAGACTCCAGTCACGAGTCACGGTGCACATGTGCGGTGGTTTGTCCACCAAAAAAGCACCAAAAGATCGAAAATAAACTAGCAGAGCCAGAACTGTTCAACTCCCCTGGAGCCACAGCCAGCAGAGAAGCCGGTTTACTTTAGCTTTTAAACCAGCTGCAGCCTGAGAACTGGAGTGTGAGGGGATGTAACACTAAAGATGGCGGCAATGACAAAGAATTGCTGCAAAATAAACATACATCTGTTGTAAAAAAAAAAAAAAAAAAAAAAAATTTATACTTATAACAATTCGATAATTATCGATATCGAGAAATATGATAACATTATCATATCGTTATCGCGATATGATTTTTTTCCATATCGCCCAGCCCTACAATACCATATCAAAACACATGTTGCCATCTGCACACGCTTCTATAAAAAGGCTGTCAAGCTAAACTAAATTTGTTCCAAGTGGTTCAGACCGACTGACCTCCTCCCAGCACGTTGCAGTATCCAGTAGAGGTGGGGGAAAATATCGATACGTAGTAGAATCGCGATACTTTGCGTGGCGATACTGTATCGATACAGGGACGCCAAGTATCGATATTTAATTATAAAAAATTTAAATAAATTAATTTTATAGGAAGTTGCATTGTTCATTTCAATACTTGTAATAGTACAGTAGTCCACACATGCACACATGTGCAATATGACTAATACAAACAGTTCAGTTTGTCAGGTACATGCAACACAGATTACAGTGTTTACATCCGTCTGCTTGAGAAAATACCATGTTCTGCAATAAAAATTATTGAAGTGAGATGAACAGACTGAACTTTATTTTATTAGATAAAACATGTTGACGTTTTACTTTGCAGTTGAAAAAAGGTAATAAATCGCAATACATCGCAATATTAATATCGCAATACTCAGCATATTGCAATATATTTAGTATCGCAATACTATCGTATCGTAACTCAAGTATCATGATGATAGTATCGTATCGTGTGGCCTCTGGTGATTCCCACCCCTAGTATCCATGTATCAAAACATTGTATGGCCCTTTCCCTTTGAATGATTTCTCCAGTAAAAGATATATGCAGAAAAAAACAATACTCGAGTATCTTGCTGCAAAGAGTACAACAAAATTACAACAACTTTTAATTGACCCATCTCAAAACCACACACTTTTTTTCCGATGCTCCAATCACAGCCGTTGGCTTCCCTCAGATGAACAACGTTGCGATAGAGGGGATCGAGAAAAGAGGGCGGGATTTGAGATGGGTCAATTGAGGTCAAGTGACCTTCTGCCAAACTACAACCTGGGTCACAGTGAATGAATGACTGCATTACAGCCCAGACACACCAGCCGCACTCAAAGGCGGGCGGGCGACCAGCTCTTCACTTTCACTCCCATGTTAACGGACGTAGCTACTAGCTGTGCCCGCGCGACTCGCGGGCTGGAAGCGATCGTTTCCGCTTTGGTGCGCATATTCACAGAAATACACTCAATATCTGCATTATTACCACACATATAGATGTTCAACCAGCTAATGTGTCTATCTTTCCCAATACAAATAAACCATATTACTATACTTTTTCAGGAGTACAGTCACACTGATCATCATTTCTAAAATGAATTCTAACATTCTAATTAATTATATAATAACTACGGATGTCCCGATCCGATCACGTGCTTTTCAGAAGATCGGGATACAAAAAAATTATAATAAAATCCTGTATTTTTTTTTTATTCAACAAACATGACCATGTTCACGTCTTAAACTCATACTGAGGCCTTGGTTTTGGTTTTAAATTGCATATTTATTTAGTATCACACAGAGCAGAAGAATTTTGCCAAAACAAACGCATTTCCTTTTATTTAATTATAGTTGCAGAACTTGCAGTCACCTGATTTTTACAGACGATGGCGCCATTGCTCTCATGAAGCAGCAGGTTGGAGGCAGAGTTTTTAGATTACTCCGGTTGCAATGCCTCGCTTGAATGAAGTTAACTTTTCACCTGGATAACGTCAACATTCAGGGTGAATGTAATGTGAGAAATTGGGATGGGAGAAAAAAATATATAATAAATTAATTTATAATTTTTATATTTTTTTTATCGGATCGGGAAAGATCGGTATCGGTAGATACTCAAAATCACATGATCGGGAGCAAAATAATTTGATCGGGACATCCCTAATAATAACTGGTTATACATGCAAAATGGACAATAGAACACTGGAACTGGAAATCTTAAAATCTTCAAACAGGGACTGACTTCGCAATAGACATCTGTTCCAATGTAAATGTGCCTTCCTCTGTGCACTTTCGCCCGCGCTGAAGTCGGACTCGGTGTGCCCGGCCACGCGCACTGTTCTCGCACGGAACCCGTGAGTGCCTTCAAGCGCGGCTGGTGTGTCTGGGCTGTTACAGTGGTTTTCTGGTACCTATACGACTCCAAATCGCTTTAGAACAGAACAACTGCATAAATATTTCAGTATGGGTGGCCTGGTGGGAGCTCCTAACCCTGGCAGTGTCTGTGCCTTGCTCACAGCACCAAGCAGCACTCACACATCAAGCTATACGGGGCTACAATCATATTCTACACACTTAAGACTTTTTATTTTTAATGTCTCCTCAATGACACAGAAGTGATCCTTAGGTCGTTAAGGCCATCAGGATGCTCAACGACAATGACACTATTTAACAACCCATCATCTGCACTCACATCCACACACTCACTTTAAATAAACACTCACCTTACCACTCACTTTACTCACTTTAGACACTTTATATTTATTAACAAAGAGATTGCTGCATTGTACCTCACTGTTACTCTTTTTTTACTCTGTACAGTATATTGTATGTATATATGTATATTGATTGACTGAACGCTTTTGGTTTACGTACTCTGACTTAGTAGGCCCATACAGAAAAAGCATTTCATGGGGAAATATTCTGTATTTTAGTATGACAACTATTAAAAATAAAAGAATGTGACCGGTCCTTGAGATCTACCATCTCACAGCAGACCTGAACTAAGTGCATATCACTGTGTTGAAGGGGGCAGAAATTTTGCTAATCTACCCACACAATGTGACTCATAACACACAACGCTGTTAAATGTTCCCAACATCCGTCTTCTGAGATTATAAAAATAATGCAAAACAAATTGGTTTAAAGTAGCTCTGACCTATTAGCCTATGAAAGCGCATGGGCATATTAAATGGTAGATGTGATATGGAAGCTAGGTTTACAGTCATTCCAAAGCCAGAGGTAGGAGTAGTAGCATTGTTATTATTATGTAAATGGTGTTATGACAACATATCTGTTGACAACTTATCTCTTAACACTTTCTATGCCACTCACGGCTTATCTCGGGTTTACAATAGTTACGTTGAAAGCCACTCACGAGATTTCTCTGAATTTAAAAAAAAATGTAGCTATTATTTGCGATCTGAAATCATATTGCATCACGCAAGCCTACCCTAGCCTACCCAAAGGCCGCCGGCGATCAGATGTGAAAAAAGCGCCCCCTATCGTCTCCCAGATGACATCAGGGATTTTGGAATGGACTCAATGAAAATGGATGGGGGGGAAAAAATATTCCAGTCCACATTTTCCAGTCCACTGATGCAGCCGGGGTTACCAGAGTTCATTCTGGAGACTCTGAGCCGCGGCAAGCATGAGTTCTACTGTATACACGTTAGATCTATACACTTATCGATTTTTTCGAATGGTGATCAGGAATTGGAATATACCAGTTGGATACCATCTGATGTCAGGTAAGGAATCTATGTTATCAGTGTTAGGATAATCAGACTCGTTTTGATGAAGATATAAGCTTTTTTCTGATATGTGCTCCAGCGGTTTCACTGTAAAATCCATGAGGAAATGAAAACGGCTATTATCAGCGCGCGCCTCGAATGTGTGTGCGTGTACGTATACTATTGATCATCTAGCGTTTATTTGAAAACGATTCATAAATAGGCAGACAAATATCAACGTTCTGGAATATTCCAGTAAAAGACAATTATCACAGAATGGGCTGTTTTTTACCTCAAAACGGGTGCTTTTCAAAATGCTCTCAAACGGAAATGAAGCGATAAAAAACCAATCTGCCTTGACAGCACTGACTGGAAAATGATTATTTGATAAGCGACGGGCAGATTAGACACATAGCCATAATTTAAAACATAGATTAGGCGATATTAACGTTAACATTAGTGCCGATGGTGGCATTCAAGCACTAAGTCGTGCGCCCCCTGGTGGCACTGAAAGTGTTAACTCAATGGACGCCACGCAGTTGAGCATCATTTGTACTTACCACGCCAAGCTCTAAGAGATAGGAATAAGTGGCGGTGTTTGCAGGGCTATAACTATATTCTATATTATAGCTATGGATACAATTATATGGCCCATTCTACATCGACTATCTATCGTTCAATATGTGAAAAAGAAATAATTGTTTCATCCATACATTCCCGTTTTATACAGTGGTGAATATGAGTATAGTTTTAGAGTACCGGTAATCCTGTCTAATCCCAGAAAACTACACTATGCAGCAATACGTGCATTTCACTAAAAGCGTTGCCGTTTCGCCTGTACACGCTATTATTTCGAAATCAAATCTATTATCAGTATTGTGTTTCATCATGAATGCATGAAAGGGTGGGGGGGGGGGGTCGTTTTTTGATGCTTTGATCGTCACCAACGGCATACGTTGTGGAGTAACGTTACAGACATATGTTGTTGTGATCGAGGTGAAGTCATGGTTGGATCACAGCAGGATTGATATCATAGCCCTTACCTTCACTAGGATGTACCCCAAAAAGAATATTCCAATTATCTGATCGCGAGTCCCAGTATTGGTGTCATAATCCACCACACATCATGCATCGGGAGCATTTCACGCTTCTCAATCCGATCGGGACAACCGCTCCACTTGCCCGACAAAGAAAAGTCGGACCGGAGACTTTTGATCGACGCACAGGCCAAGATAAAATTAAGGGTGCACCGATATGAAAATGTGCCGCCGATACCGATTGTTCAACTAACACAATCGGCCGATACCGATATCGATATTTGTGGCAAAAAGAAAAAAAATGTTTAACACTTTGATTGCCTAAGGCTAAATTCATGATATACCATCCCTTGCCAGCTCTATTTGTCTATGGAAAAGTTCCCCTTCTTTGCAGGGCTATACATTTTTAAATTCTATTGCTAAATTGCCATTATTAGGGCCCATTCAAGGTCCTATATGTATTGTTCATTGTGTAGCAACGTTAAACTTTTTCATTCACATATTCTTAGTAAAATATGGTCTAAAGTATAAGTATGTTTTCATCTCTTTCTGCAGCTTTCTCCAGAACGTGATTTATAGCCCCAAATGCATTATATTGATGATGAAATACAGTTTGGTAGGAATCTGTGCGAGATCAAAAATTTCAATTGGACGTACTTCTAGAAGTTTCTACGCATCATCTGATGATGACCGGATGGGCAGGGGATCGTTTATAATTCCGTGGGCAGCGTTATATCATTCATCTAGTGTGGGTGATATGATCATCAGAGCAGTTTATATCGAACACGTTCAAAAATAACGCTGAATCTTACCGTATCTTCCTCGCGCCGTTGGACGATGAGCGTGGAACTGAAATATTCCTATTATGGGATGTAGAAATACGCTATCTATTTCCAGGTTGTATAATAGTATATACGTCCAAATCATGTTGTTTATCGAGTTATTGGCAACGGATCGCTATGTATTGTGTCGAGATCGAGTCCCGGGACCTATAGAGAGTGCCCGGAAGTAATATGGACGATCAGCACTTCAACCACATAACTTCCTGTTTGGCGCTTCTGCCGATCGGCCACCAGATGGCGCTCTTGAACCGCTAGAGGTTTGAGAGGAGCTCAGAACTGTGTGTGAAGGCTGCAGATGGAAAATATGATTCCGATCACAGATTTTTGAAATATTGATATTAAAGACGAGTTACGGCGTCCTCGGCAACTTGAGCATGGCGGGGAAGGACGCCTAAACACGTTTTCGGCACTTAAAGTGTTAATATATATATTTTTTTTAACTACTGTATATGTGCACGAGCGCCCTTTTGGCGGTGCGTGACATGAAAAGGCTAATGGCGGTGCTATGGTGTTATTTTACTAATAAATATAACTAATAGTAATCCGTTTCTGAGCCTATGCATGTAATTCTCATTTTGTTCCTTCATGTGGTGAAGTATTTTATTTGTTGCAATTTGAGTAAAATGACTGGAGTTACCAACATTTTCATTAATAACTGCTGCTTATTGATATAGCTGGTTAATTGTTGTGTGCTCGCTAAGGCGAGGATAATGTTTACTTTGTTTCATATTAAAAGAAAAGTTTGGGAACCGCTGCGTAAATGTTTTGATGAATTGAAAATGGAGGACCCTTATGTAAACAAGCTGAAAGTATTTTGCTGGTCTTCATCCTCCAGTCTTAGTCTTAGCAGTTGTATTGAGCTGTACTGTATTGTACCCATTCTGCAAGCTGTTAATAAAGTTTTCAATCAATCAGACAAATCATGTATAGAAAAGCTTTTATTATTATACTGACTTTTCCACGATATTCTAATTTATTGAGCTGCACCTGTATTCACCATGGCATGTGTTTTATTTGATAATGCTCATGAGTCATACAATACTCACTGGCTTTCATAACCTTACAGACTAACTTCTTGTCTTGCTCAGGACTTGTTTATGACTTATGAGTTTTAATAAGAGAGAGCACCATCTCTCTCAACCAAAGCAATGCATGGTGACGGCAACAGAACAATCTTTATTGACAGTCGATTCTGCCAATTACGTCACACCGCTAGCACCCACCTCCTGCTGTTCTTACCACCAATCGGCAAGCGTTTATTCGTTTTTTACTTCCGGGAATTCCGCCATTGATCTGCTTGCGAGAACCACAACAAACCTACCGGCGCTAATAACGCTAGCTCCCCGCCGGCCACGAGTAGATTACCAGCGCTCCGCAGGATTTCCAAACGAGGCATAATGATTTTACTGCAACGAATGTTATAATAAAACAAAGCTTTTCTATACATTTGTCTGATTGAAAACTTTATTAACAGATTTCAGAATAGGTACAACTCAGTACGGGCTCTATGAGCAACGGAAGGAACTGAGCTATGAATGAGTAATGCTTGCTACTTGCTATGTTCGGGTAAATAATATGCTGATGTTATTGAACGTGTAACACTAACTATATAACGTTAATGCCACAAAACGAATGCCTTTGTTAATCATAAGTAGTAACTTTGATGCAGTTGTGTGTGTGGGGGCGGCGTTGTTCAAAAGTTTGAACATGTGGACCAGATTGACACGACACAATCCTCTTGGGCAAAACATCACGATACGTTAAAAAAGTGTATCGTTAATGAACTGTACCCGATATTTATATAATATCGTCCAGCCCTACTCCAAGGCATCTGCTATATAATAATCTTCAGATTTACTTAAGTGTTATTAGTAGGTTACAGCAGTAAGCAGGGTTCGAAATTAACGGGGGCTTGGGGCATAATGCCCTTGAAAATGGACAAAATGCCCTCGAAAATCAGTTAAGGGGGGCACTTAATGCCCCCGACAGTTTACTAATTATATATATTTATCCGGTAATGGAGCGTAGACCTGTGTATCGTACGGTTCAGATGACGCGCAAATAAAAAAAAACATTTGGCGGAGCCGGTGTTCTGCACTGGCTGCAGGCAGCAGCAGCAGCACTGCAGCCAGCCAGGTGCTAGTCAGTTTGTGTAAAAATGGCACGCACAATATAAATCAATCTTCATTACGACTTTAAAAACATAGCCATTAACATTACATAGGCCTACACACATCTTGCCATAGCGTTAGCAGTTTGTACAATGTTTGTAGCTGTTAGCTAGCTAGCCCTTCACAACAACAGCTAACACCGTAGCTACTACTGTAGCAGAGGAGGAAATGGGAGTCTGAGAGGCGGGGTGTTTAAAGACAATGATAGGCGTTTATTTAACATCCAAGAAGGCTAACATACAACTGTGTTTTACTAACTCCAACCGGGACTATTATCGCTTTCGCGCTGCTTGTTGATGTTATGAACTGCTCCTAACGTGACCGGAGCTGAAGGTGCCACACGCTAAAATGTCCGTGGGGACCCGGCGCCAACCCATAGATAGTTCCAACTCACCGAATTACGTAATCCACCACAGTTGCACTCAATATTTAAATAATGTTAGTCTAAATAAATGTAGACAGAAACATAATAATTTCAAGCAGAAAACGAATCTTTCCATTAAGAACTGACAATCAGGGAATTTAAACATGGTTGACATTGTTTTTGTGTGTTTATATTAATTAAAGAAAGGAAAGTCTAGTGCTGGCTGAGCATATTGTTTGTTTGCACTAAGTTAATACTTTGACAAATGTAGCCTATATTTTTCAGTCAGTTCGGTCTTTGTGTGCCAAACATTATTTAAGGCTGTAAACACTGTAAACCTTTTATTTTATTTTTAATAAATGAGAAGCATGTTTAGATTTGAGTGTTAAATCTTTTTTAATAAAAATTAACGTATATCGAACTGAAAACCATGACCCCAAAATCGTGATACGAACCAAACCGTCCATTTTGTGAACAGTCCCACCCCTACCGTTTATCATAAAAATTCAGTGCCCCCGAAATACAAAAAAAAGCCCCCGAAAATCAATTAAGGGGGGCAAAAAAAGCCCTTGAAAAAAAAAATTAATTTCTAACCCTGGCAGTAAGCATTAGTTTGCTCAGTAAATTATGGCCAATTCGTTTTAAATTGTTTAATATGGTTAAATAAATAGATAAATAAAGCAAAAAAAATGTGTATTCCCCCCCCCCACTGTACCGAAAATAATACCGAACCGTGACTTCAAAACCGAGGCACGTACCGAACCGTGGATTTTGTGTACCGTTACACCCCTAATTCTTGTATAGTGTTTTTGGTCTTTATTCTTTTTACTTTTGTTTTACTGTATGAAGCACAATCTCAGGAGGCTCATACAGAACCAAGCATGTCACCGTAATGGACATGTACCATATATATGCGACAAATAAAATAACTTGTAAAAAGAACTTCTTTAGTGGAAGACAGGCCTCCTGAATACTGTGCTACAACATGGGATGAGTGTTGGGCGGGGGGGGGGGGGGGGATGAATCCTAAGGCACCTATATACACACACACACACTATAGCCGTAGGAGCGTCATCACAAGGGCTACTGTGACGCAGTGACAGCATCCAAGGACACTGCGGCTCTGGCCTCGGCCAATGACCTGCCAGCGTGGAGAGAGGGAGGGCGGGACCCCCTGTGGCCGACACACACACAACATGGACTGGGACCAACAGTAACGCCCAATGCACCAGAAACCTCCCGACTATGAGCATCAACTGCACAGGGAGAGAGAGCGCGCAGGGCGGCCGAGCGGGCAGGGGGGGGGGGGGCACAACGGATGTGAGGAGGAGGAGGAGGAAGGGGGCAGTGAAGTGTTTTTTGTGGAAGCAGCACCCACTGTAGTATGTACACTAACCCAGTTCCCCGACAGCAGCAGGCCACACACGGCTGCATAGGACACACCGACGTGGCCTTTTTGGACTTTCACTCACTCTCCCGCGCGTTAATTTGTTCCGTCAGCTCGCTCTTTATTTAGAAAAGGCTAAACATCTCGGCTCAGTAATACATCGAGACAACCACTCGCCTAACACACCCGTCCCCCCGTCCCCCGCGTGTACCGAGACTGTGGACTTGCAACAGGGACCGCTGAGGAGAGGGAAATGCCTACAAGCGTATTTTCATTATATGAAAAGGAAAAATGTGGGACCTTCCTGATGGTACCAAAGAATCTAACGGATTGTGAATTTTGTGATTGACTCAAATTATATTTATTTGGAAAAATAAATATAGTCACTTTATTTGAAGAGTCAAAACTGTTCTCTTGGCTTCATTTGTTCATAGTAGTAACGCTCATGTCATGATAAATCTGGTTAGGTCAAAACTACAGGAATATACATTAAAGGGGAACTATCTTATAAATGGCCTTTTTGAGTGTTTAGCATTGTTTCCTAGCTATGTGAACTTATATTAATATGATCTATGTCTCTAATTCTCATATTGGCGCATTCTTCCAATTCTCCTCTCACAATATTCACCCTCACTGAACTGAGTCATTTGAAAATGTGATGATTTGTGATGTCAGAAAGACACCGCTGCATGTTAATGGCGAGGTACAAGATGAGCTGCACACAGTGGTTGGAGTCCAGGCTCAAAACGGCTCGAGATCTTGAGGTAGAAAAATGCTGTTTTTGAGGACTTGATTAGAAATACAAAACAATGAATACAAAAAATATATATATTACAGAGGTGTTCCAGACTCACAGGAATTGTGTAAAAGTGCCCAAATAGTGTAAGAAATAGTAAAATAGTTCCCCTTTAAAAAAAATTATTATAATAGAATAAATATATATATATATCGGTATCGACCTTGAGGAGCAGAAAGTTATCGATATCGGGGTAAAAAAATCCATATCGTGCACCCCTAGTACTAACCCATTTAGCCCTAAAACGCCTGCTAATAATGCATTATATAGCCTGCATATATACACACAAGTGTTTCCCAGTTTCAATGGGCTAATAGAGGCTGGTATCAATGGCATCAACCCTAAAGTACGCTATTTACATTAGTAGTCCTCCCTTTACATTAATCTCATGGGCAAAACTCTGCTTCCGTCCCGACCGTGTGTGCGTGGTTTGAGGAGAGGCTCTAGGGAGCTTCTGGAGGCCAGGAGGACTGAACCAGAACTAGGGCTGGGCAATTAATCGATTCATAGACCTATGCAATCTCATTTCTAAATTATGATGATTTTTTTTTATTAAAAAGAGTAAAATATATATATATATATATATTTTTTTTTACTTTTTACTTTTTTAAATGATGACGATTCCGACTTGAGTTATTTTGTATGTTACAAGAGACTTAAGTTTAAGTCAAGCACTTTCATATATGTTATGTTTAAGTTTAAGTCAAGCACTTTGATATGTTATGTTGTCTGTTTAGGAAAAAGAGTGCAGTAAATGATTTTATTGAAAAAATAAGAATCGTGAGAGAGAATCGTGATCTTAATTCTTAGAGAGAAAAATCGTGATTCACATTTGAGCAAGAATCTAGAGCCATATGAAATCCACGTTCACGGAATCACGGACGGAATCGCGGAATTCACCAATAAAAATGGAATCAAGTGCAAAACGTGGAATATTGCAGAATTTGGCCTAATCTGGACTGAAATTCCATTTTTGGGTGAAACGTTTGGTGCACACGCGACCGGGGAGGCGGGGACGCTAGAGCGGGTTACACACAACACACAGCAGTGTCCAAGCGTCTGCCGTCTCGCTGCTTTGATGTTAACATCGTCAAGAAGCTAAGAAATTCTGCAATAAGCCCTCAATTCAGAGCAGAACAGTATCCTAATGACTTTTATGCCTCCGGCGATAAGGTGTTTAGCAAATTCTGTCAACGTTCCGTGGACTGGACCCGCAAAAACACGTGTGACACTATTGTGATTAAGTAGCTATGTAACGTTAGGACATAGTCCTGACTAATAGATGGAAATGATAGCTTCTAGCTCAATCTAGTGCACCCATCCATTTGTTTAATGCAAACGATTGTCATTATACACTGTGCTTTATAAACTTAAATAGCTATGTAACGTTACAGTACATAGAACTATAGATGGAAATGATAGCTTCTAGCTAAATCTAGTGCACCCATCCATTTGTTTAATGCAAACGATTGTCATTATACACTGTCCTTTATAAATGAAATCAACTAAAGGTGCCTAAATTATGCATTACTATATTGCATCACAATATAATAGATATAGCTAGGCTACTGACATTGTCATATATTGTGTACACTTGAAGTGTATTTTTATTTTGTCACAATATTATTTGAAAAATAGTGTAAAATGTAACTATTTCTGAGTTGCAGCACTTAAATGGACTGTTATATCTTATTCAATTGTGGACATTTATTTATTCCCACTTATTATTAGGGATGCACGATAATTATCGGGCTGATAATTATCGGGCCGATATCAGCAATTATGACGTCATCCCGATAAACTCGATAACGTTATTGATGGCTCCGATAATATATAATAAATGTTTTGGTTAAAAGAAATCCGGTGTGGGTGGATTTGGATGAAGGGCGCTTGTTTTTATTATAGCCTCCTCCCGTTTTGCCAGTACTGTGGTAAAACTGATAGCGTGTGGTTTAGGAACAGGGAGTTTTTCACAAATCCAGCGCTCCCTTTCTTGGCTGTGACGTAGTCACGTTACATTCGGAGACAGACAGTCGATCTGCCAATTACGTCCCACCGCTTGCACCCACCTCTTCTTCTTACCACCAATCAGAAGCTCTCGTTCGTTTATTTACCTCCGGATTGTCAGCCATTACTCTACTCGGAGCTAACGTTATCTCCCCGCCAGCCACATTGACAAGTACCAGCGCTTATACATTACTGGCAAATGTCTTGTTGCACTTGTGGCAACGAGCGTAGTCAGCATCGACTTTAGTAAAATAGACCCAGACTTTTGAACGTTTCGTTCTGTCCGCCATTATGAGAGCAGAGCTGTCTGTACTCGGCAGCGCAGCACCTGTGTGTGTGTGTGTGTGTGTGTGTGTGTGTGTGTGTGTGTGTGTGAGTGAGTGAGTGAGTGAGTGAGTGTGTGGGAGGGGAAGAGAGGAGAGAGCACAGCAGGCAGAGAGCACAGAGCTCCCCGCGCAGGCAGAGACACCGAGGGCAGGAGAGATATAGACAACGGCCAACAAGATTAGTTTGCGACGTTTAAATTCCTCAAAAAAAAAAAACATTATTTCTCGAGTACCGATAGCAGTACCGATGACGTCGGAGCTTATAAATACTAAAAAAAAAAAAAAAAATGATAAAAAAAATATATATACCATATATACATTTAAAATAAAATTATTATAATACAATAAATATCGGTTATCGGTATCGGTTATCGGCTTGAGGAGCATAAAGTTATCGATATCGGTGTCAAAAAATCAATATCGTGCATCCCTACTTATTATACACTATTTCTGATGGTAAAATGAGCATAAAAAGCAAAATACAGAATTCTGAAATATTAAAACGGAAAAAAAAATTTATGGAATTTGGAAAATAATCAAACGGATTTCATATGGCTCTACAAGAATCTCCCAGCCCTAACCAGAACACAGACACGCTGCCGTCCGGAGCAGACTACAGACTTCAAATGTTGCCAAATTGTGCAATTGTACTGTATATTCCGAGTCAAGTGCTACAATACAGCCGTGCGCCAAATTCAATGCAATCCCTCTTCCCATAACAACGACGTGTCAAGTGCTACAATACAGCCGTGCGCCAAATTCAATGCAATCCCTCTTCCCATAACAACGACGTTAAGTAACACTGCAAAGCATCAGAGTGGAGATCTCAGCAGAACGTGTGTAGGAGAGAAAAGGAGCAACAGAGACACTGTAAGTGCACCACACCCTCCTCTCCTCCTCATCCCTTCAGTTACCACCCCCCCTCCCCTCTCCTCTCCTCTCCTCTCCTCTCCTCTCTCCTCCTCATCCTGCCCCCACGGGAACAGGGATGATATGTGAGTCAGCAGCCTCCTGGTAAATTAACTGGCCAGGGCTCGCAATTGCTGGCACGATGATTCGTAATCTATTCATGACCTTCTGACTGACGGCTACTTGCCGTAGACCGGCCTACCCAATGGCGCCGAGACAACACACAATGCCTGGTGACTGAGGATTGAAGCCTGGATGCCACAATCACACGTACTACGGGTACTACTAGTGTGAATTATGGCCGAGGCTAGGGTGGTCACAGCTGGCAGACTCTCCTGTATGTATATATGGTCGTACTGTCGTACACAGCAGGGGGGAATCTGCAGGTCCAGAGATTGAAGGCTGATGCGCAATCTGTTTTAGGTCTCCTGATGTGTGAATTTTTACCCGCACGGATTCAGGAAAATCAATTTGATCACTTTTGTTCTCGCTTTCCTCTTAAGTACCGCTATCGACTATAGCTGTTTGTCAATACAACACAGGTACATTGATTATTCATGGGCGACGTCGTGCATCGATTATTCACGGCACGTGACAACAAGTGCTTCTGCTTTTCAAAATATACTGATTACAGCCAAGTTGACAGACAGGAGTAGATACAAGTGTTTTGGAACTTCTATTTTGAAGAGCAGATGTGCCGTAATAAATAATAATCAACACAGCTGTACTCGACAGGCGACACGAGAATAAAAGTGATCAAATAGATTTTTAAGAATCCACAAGATCCATGCAGGTAAATTCATAACCTCACGCATCACGAGACCTAAAACAGATCACATCTACGTTTGCAAAGACACCTTCCATCTCTGGACCTAAAGATTTCCCTGGATTTATGCCAGACTGTGTGTATGGCCAGGGGGGCAGATACAGGAGGGGCTAGTGGCTAGGGTGGTCTCAGCCTCCCGGAATGACCCTTGACCCGCCCTGAAAGACGCAATATAGAGCAGCGGTTCTCAAACTACGGGTCGCTCGCAACCCAAAGTGGGGTTGTGCATTGGCAAGTAAAAAAAACATAATTTTTTTTATGTTTTGGCAACATATTTTGGCTAAATATGCCTCGTTTTATAAATGTGTATTGATATAGTGCTGTAATCAAATGTTCTAATACAGTAAATATGCATGATCAAGTTCAACGTGTGCTTTTATTTTGATATTGCTTAATTCCACGTTGAAATTATGCGATAGATTAAGTGTGGGGTCGCCAATACTAATTCCTAAATAAAATGGGGTCGTGGTATAAAGAAGTTTGAGAACCCCTGATATATAGAGTATATAATCTATAGCACGACTCCAGATAAATCCACTAACGTGTTCCTTTAGAAGCACAAGGAGAATTTCAAACACAATATATCAATCATATTGGCTGCGATACCTTCGTATTGATATATAAAGTAAACAAATCAATCGCTAGCCTAATTCTCATGATAAAACCATATTTCCCATAAACCCAATGGTGAACATCCAAGTTATTTTAGGTGATGATTGGAAAGGTTTCCTTTGCGCTGTAAGTAACGCCGTCAGCAGAACCCCTGTGGATCCGACCCGGACGCACGAAAGTCGATAGAAAATAAGAGGATATTGATGGACTTGTGACAGTCGTGGGCGTGGCAGCAGCCTTTCAGTCTCAACATGCTTCTGCAGTAATCCTACTGATAGACAGAGTTATATTATTGATGTCAAAATCCCCCTAGTAGCCGCTTTAACACAAAGAGGGCCCCCCACAAATGACTTGGTATATAAACTCACACACACACACTGGTGATAACTAGGCATAAAATACCACTGAGAACATACCACCATGTTATAGAGTATAAGGGTTGTTATGGGTGTAGCAAATATGTAGAGCAAGCAAGTGCCTCTAAACCTACAGACTACTTGATTATCTGGCGTTTGCAGTAACAAGGAAGCAATCCCCGTCTCTACACAGTGGTGGAGGAATGATAGTCGTTAATATCTCCACCATGCTTGTCCTGCTGATACAAGTTAGGCCGGGATTCGTCAATCATCAGCAGCACACTGCTTTGGCCAAGAAGACGAGATTTAATAAAAAATGAAGAAAATAAATTATATATATTTTTACACACACACATACATGCATTTCTCCCCCCACAACCCAAATACATGATATATGATCAAAAAGAGGATATGGAGAGGTCTACAGCGTTCCTGTCTTGGTTTTGTGTTTCAGTAGGTGCTCTTTGGATTAAATCCGGGGTAGGATCAGTTATAGTTATTAAAAAAAAAGGTTGAAGTCCAAGGCAGCTCTACACATTTTAAAAAGCCTTTATTTAATGGCTCACATTATTTAGATATGATATCTTTTCCTTGATTATTTGATGCATACTACTACTACTAGCTGACAATTGTAAGAGGAGTGGGGGGGGGGCTGCATTACAGTCAAAGTAATGAGGTTGAACACATGGCTGCAGCAGCCTGCAGGGTGGGTGCAGGAAAGGGGCGGGGCTCGGTTGATTGATGATCAGAGACACCTGGTGATGCTGCAGTCAGAGCACGAGCCAACTCAACCCTTTAATTAAACCAACAACACTAAGCAAATGGAAAAGTGCCCAAATGATATATAAAGCCAATTCTAAAAATATATATATATATATATCATAATAACTTTTTGACCAGCAACATTTTAATTAAGGTGAACAAACATTACAAACTTGGCTAAGTATTATAGTTATGTTATGGAAACGCCACCTGTTGTATAATAATCTGCTGCAGTTTGGCTCCTCCATTATTTAACTTTGTGTAAAACAGTTGTATTAATAAAGAAAACAAATGATAAGTTTAGGGATATGTTTAACCCTTCACGGTGGGGGGGGGGGTTTGGCAGAGAGAGGTTTTGGCAACGGCTGTTTCGTGATTACTGCAGTATTATTATTAGCCAAGCCTCCCTATGTCAGGTAATACTAGTTATTGTAAGGCTACTGTAACCGCAGTGACAGTACCGTGTACATGTTTAGTGTAGTTAGTATCTAACGTGGAACAGAGCTTGTATAATATCGCTGCTAGCTTATCATCCTGCTCGACGGCATTTCACACTTCCTGTTCATATCTAGATATATATACAGTTAAGTTACAGTTCCCCCGTTAGCTAAACTTTCGTATCGACGTTTTTTTCCCTTACCTTATTGATTAAAAAGTTGCAAATATTGTAGGAATAATATCGATGAATTGAATGAAATCACCATCAACTTCTTCTCCTCGTCGCGTCTGCGCAGTGCGGTGGGGGGGGGGCGGGCGTTGGCGACTGGCGCGAAATGGCACCAGCCTAAGTAAACTCTGAGCGACAGGCGGGCCTGGCCAATCAGAGAGAGGTTTAAGCGGGAGGGACCACCCCGTGTATGTATGAGGGGGGTGGGTTGAAGTAACTGATAAATGGATTTCATTTTATTGATGTTTTCAGTTTGGTTCTGAATGAATTAAAATCATTTTTTTGCTAATTCATCAAGTGGAACTATTCGATTTGATTTTGCATTTTAAATCGGTTACCCGTTTCATTTATCAATTTGTGTTACTTCCACCCCTCATACATACCCGCATGGTGGTCAAGCCCATACCTGAGCGGTAATAAGGAGGAGGAGAGACGGCCTGATTTGCTGCAGGTGTGTGCACTTATTGTGCATAAATAAAGCATGATAATAGCCTCTATTTGATCAAAAGTCAAAAAGCATAGCAAGCTCAAAATTATACTATACAATTCAACCAATAATGGAATTAAGATGCATGGACACCTGGCTGGGGCAAAACCAGCTATTTCATGTATAGGCCTATTTCTCAATGCAGTGTTGCATTGACAGCTGAAGTCGCATCATGGCATATTCTGAATATACAATGCTTTCCATATGGATGGTTACATGAGCCTCTCTCTTTAACCCAAGTTAAGTTAGCAGACTCTGCAGTCACTGCGGTGAATAGACCATATTCATAACCTCAACAGCACAAGGTTAAGCCTATATATACGGTGTCGAGTTGCCGTTGTAGGCGAGGCTATTGATCATCTATGAATGAATCTTCCAACTTCTATTATGACTGATTATGCCCATGCATGCATGCACACCGAGCCGTCCCAACCCCATTAGCCTGCGAATTATGCTTCCAATCAAGCCATCTTGCCAATTTGTGAATGTAACCTTTGTCCATTTTGCCTATGTGTGTAAATGAAATGGATCAAATAAATCAAATACCCCATGATGTTGAAAAACACAACACAAGGTACCATAGTAAAAAATCTATTTGGCAATCACTTAAGACAGCTATCATATAGCAATTCAATCATTATCATAGCAATTCAATCATTTTGAGCCATATGGTGATACGCAGAGAAAACAGCATCTATGTGTCCAACATGCAAACCTGCTAACTTGAGCTAGCTGCAGTGAAATAACGGACTGGAACCATATTGATCAAGAACCCACGTTTCAACAGCATATAACGCTGCACTGGAGAGAGGCTCTTCTAAAGATGTTTTTTTTGTTGTGTAATGGGCGGTGTAGAGATGATAAGTAGACTGTGTTGGATTCCCCCAGCCCATCAGTCAAGTGGAAAACGACTGCAAATGCAACGTCCAGCCTTGACTTCGCTGAAAGCCTGCATGTCGCGATCGCATGATGCATCAATATCCAGATTGCAATGATGAATACAGTTATACTGTTCACACTGACCCCACCATGGAGGCGAAAAATGTCGGGTTTCAAACGTTTTAGGTGAATGAGCAAAAATGTGTAAAATATCTTACCGTTTCTATAAATGAAAGTTACGGACGTCCTTTTAGGGCAAACAATCTCTTTGAACCAAGAAAAGCACCTGCAGGCAAATAGCTTTGTAAAAAGATGAAATTCCGCTCTCTCTTTCAAGTTCACTTATAAGAACATAAAAACCAAACACAAACGAGATAAAATGAAGAAATGAAATATTTATTAAATCAAAATATACAGAAATGGGATCCGCTCAGCAAATGCATTAATGAACAAAAAAGAAACGGAAAAAAACAACAGAACAAATAAAAGGAATCAAATGATTTAAAAAAAAAACAAAAAAAAGTCGCTCTTTACAGGTGCGCCCCGCAGACACGCGACATCACGGAGTGGAGGGCGGCGTCGGGAGCAGCGCGTCTCTTTAAACAACATAGTCCTGTCCGCGCACTTATATACAGGGCCGCATCACAGCCACGGCGCTATACCTCTCCGCTGCTCTCGCCGTCCGCATCCGTTCAACCTACTACACGCCGCGGAAGTATATTCACGCACGACTCCGTCCCCCACGCATGTACGCGGAAGTATACGTGCACGTCGACGACTCCGTGCACGCATGCACGCGGAAGTATACGTGCACCAGACCACGACTCCGTCCGTGCACGCATGTACGCGGAAGTATATACACGCACGACTCAGTGCATGCATGCACGCGGAAGTATACGTGCACCAGACCACGACTCCGTCCGTGCACAAGCATGTACGCGGAAGTATATACACGCACGACTCCGTGCACGCATGCACGCGGAAGTATATACGGCTGCCTGCAGGGGCTCTACTCAGGGTATACTTCCGCGGCGCGCATGCGTGCACGGAGTCGTGGTGCACGTATACTTCCGCGTGCATGCGATTCGTCCTTTCTTCCAGAGTCATATTACTACAAAAAAAAATTAAAAAAGATCAAGCGTTTTCCTAAAAATATGGAATTTGAAGTCGAACATAACTTGCCTTTTCAGAGACGCACGAACACACATCACCGTCCGCAGCGGGAACAACAACAACAAAACATTATGGTATAGCAGCATATCTGCAGGAGAAACGTGCCGTTCATCTATATAGTCGTCAGACTCGTCGTCACGCATGCTTTTTGCAAAACAAACGCACACTAAGCAGTTTTCTATGACAACAAGCCCCACACCACAAAGCCAAACACAAACGGAATTTTAAACTTGCTTGTTGTAGTAGCCGCAACTATACAACAACAACAAGCCCCTATATTCTGCACGGAAACACATGACATGAATGATCCAAAACTATAATAAAGGACACCTCTTTTGGAGTTTCCGCGCTTTTACACATCCGGCAATCATCATCATCACCGTTCATGTCACTATTCTCTACTTTCTTTCTGCAGTCGGCGTTTGGGGGGGGGGTCTGCGGTGCCATGCGGTGCTTGTTGTAATAAAGAGGGGGTTTCCTGCTTCTACTACTACACACAATGGCGTGCTTGTCAGGAACTGTCCATGGTGCTGAAATCAACTGGGGCTGAACAGCACGTTCAGCCCCATTTGATTTCAGCACCATGGACAGTTCCTGACAAGCACTGCCATTGCAGTCTCCTCACAATGTCTCTCGAGTCTCTTTCAAATATTCAACCTCATATTTCAACCTCTAGATTTCTCATTTCAGAGACTATATATATATATATATGACGACGGTTATTATTAAGCAGAGGACAAATGAAACCCAAGTCTGCAAAACGATGTTCTGTCTGAGATCCTCCTTTCAAAATCGACCGAACATGGAGAAGAAAAAAAAACACAGCAATGAATGAAACACACGCCCCTTTTGACCACACACCCCCCTTTTTACCAAACACCCCCCCCCCCCCAACACACATTAGGAATTCTACTTACGTCCCAATCACATCTCGTGTTGACATTGGAGGGCGGAGCAATAGATGGATGTTGACCAGTAAAAAAAAAAAAGAGAAAAAAAAAGAAATAAAGTAAATTCATGCTTGCATGTATTTGTCATTTCTGACCCAAGTTTCTGAGGGTTAATCAGAATCATGAACCCAAACAACAGCAGTTTGTATAAGTCTAGATTTGGCAGCATTTCAATATTCATAATCCGATACATTACAAGTAAAAAAAAAAATCAAACCTATAAGCAAATTAGACATCAATCAAAACGTACCTGTCATAGTGCATATATTAGCCAATACACCCAATTACACACTTTACAAAAAAAAAAGCAACAGAGTGAATCTCGTCTCCACTGTGATTATTATTATAGGATAATAGCATTTGTTTTACAACAAATTGCCATCAAATTAAAATACAAAAACTCAATAGTCTTATCAAATTATTATCACAATCTTTTATAATACTGCTGCAATGTGCACTTTTAAAATTAAAATATAAAATATATATTGTTGAAGGTATTGCAAAAACAAAACTGCAAACCTTTGCATGTCTCCATGACAGCATAGCTTAAGATATCTCTCGCCCAGCCCTATAAAAGGGGTTCTCCATCAGTCTGACACCCTCCTGTTTCTCCACGTCAGAACCACCACAGAAAACCTCTCATCTTTGAAACACACTGTGAAAGGTTTATCGACATTATTTCTAATACCTTTTCTGTTTTAGTCTTGAATGTCAACTTCTACCATTTTTAGTCCGAGACCAAATAGTTGCTGCATGGGTCAACGAATAATACCCGACCATGGTCATTCAGAACAAGGGAAATGAGCTGCATGGCTTATTCCCAACACATATTCGACTTGAGATAACATGACCTCATTCCATTTCAAATGTGGCGTCTTATAGTATGGAGAGTTAACCACGACCCTTATGGGTTGCACGACTTATTAGTATAAAGGTATAAAGTAAGACTTCCACATTTGAAAGAGTACATAAGGTATGAAATATGAGCAAAAATAATGATACAAATCTGATAGATTAATACTTCATACATTTATATTTCTTTCTTCCACCACATGACCATTAAAATTGCTTTAGTTTATACGACATACACCAAGATGTTGTATATAAATCTAAAGCCATTTTAATGGTCATGTGGTGGAAGAAAGAAATACAAATGTATGAAGTATTAATCCATCAGATTTGTATCATTATCTTTGCTCATATTTGATTGATTGATTGTTTGATTGAAAAAGTTATTAACAGATTGCAGAATGGGTACAATACAATACCTTTCATTCACAATTTCATACCTTATGTAATGTATAACGACAAATTTGGAAGTCTTACTTTATACCTTTAGTTTTATAGACCTATATATACGTGATGGGAAGCGGGCCGATTGTTTGAGAGAAGCTACAGTACATTAAAATGTATCAAACGTAACCAAATGAGGAGCAATGAGAACCATGAAAGTCCATCTGTTTTTATGTAAATGGCTGTTTAAACACACAACACAGTTGACTTGGTTAGTTGGTTAGGATGAGCACTAACCTGTCAATGGTCCGTTCAGCTAACAACACCAAGAAATCACCTCATTTCAAGATTCAAATTCCTGAAATAATCCAACTTCCTCCTAAGAATGTTTACAGTAGTTTGTATCACTGAACACACAAGTGTCTCCTGTTGCCAGAGAGAAGTTTATACCAGTGCCCCATCCTGATGTGCTCCTTTAACGACCAATTAGAGGAGATGGAAACATTTTATGTAACAAATGATGGAATCACACAATTAAAAAAGAAAATCAGCTGAAACTGAAAAGTTAAATTGGAACTAAACATTCCTAGGTCTACAAAATATATATGACCAAACTTTACATCTTAATGACATCACAGCAGTTTAATTTGAGCTTTGGGAGGGACACTTAATGCAAGTGTACTTTTGTGCACGATCAGAACAACTTTTTGCACTAATTTGAGGGAGGGAGGAAAGCCCAGGTTGTTGATTGGATATTGCAGATAATGGGACAGGCAACCGTCAATCAATCTACTCTTTGGTTTTCACTCTGCCATCTTTTTGGTAGGGACAATTTGTGTTCTCCCATGTCCCTGGCGTCCCTATATATAAAATGTCTATGCATCACATGGTGTTGTCTCCATCTATCCACGTTTCTAACTTCCAGCAGAGTTGTTCATGGTCAGAGATAACGATGGGATCGTCCTTGACCATGAGGCTCAGACCGCAGATCAGATTTAGTTTCGGTGTGCCGTGAGAAAGAGAAGGTGGAGGATTTATAGAAGGCTCCGCCAGCGATTACTCACGACTCCCTAGATTCCTAGAATGTATATAGTTTCTGTTAGGATCTCTGGTAAACAGTACTGTATATTTGTATATCTTGTATGTCATAAATGTAACAGTACAGTATGTTGTGTACTGTATGTCATTAATGTCATTATGAATTGAAAATGGGGGACCCTGATGTAAACAAGACGAAAGTCTCTCTCTGGTCTGCATCCCCTTAACAATTGTGTGTATTGAGCCGTACTGTTTTGTACCCATTCTTCAATCTGTTAATAAAGTTTTCAATCAATCAATCAAAAGGCCTGTGCGTCGCATGACGCTCACAGAGGGTTTTCACGCCCGTGTTCCTCACTTGAGAAATTTGCACCAACCTCCCGCCGCACGCTCGTGCAAATCGATAGGGTGGGAAGACGGAGCTCTCAAGAAACACATGAAAGACATTCAGTTGACTCCGTTCTATAGGAATAGTAAACACATCTATTTTGAAAAGGAGTGGTGTGTGATTTCTTTGAGGTAATGGTTCCATATCCCCAATGGTTTGCACTATATAGCATAATAGAGGTTTGTGCAGGGGGCCAAGGTCAAGGCTTCTCAGAAAAAGATTAAAAAAAAAACAGCAACACGGGAAACGTATGATTTTCACTGAGGGCGTGTGGTTAGTGGTCCACTGGACTGACTTTAGGGCTGGGAGATCATTTTATATAATTTATCATCTTTTGAGTGGGATCATATCTTGATGAAATCACGATAAGAGATATTGTGATACACAATGCTGATGAATTGATAACAATTAACATATTTAACTTAAATGTATCACAATTTTATCCGAGATATTTGAGGGAATGATATTTGAAAATTGCCGTTTTTGGTTTCATGTGATTGAAAACGTTATTAACAGATTGCAGAATGGGTACAATACAGTACAGCTCAATACACACAATTGTTAAGAGGATGCAGACCAGAGAAAGACTTTCGTCTTGTTTACATCAGGGTCCCCCAGCCATGTCACACTTTACGTTACCATGCAGTTCAACGGGATTAACATCAGATGGATTACACAACCCGTAATTTCACTTGCGTGAGCAGATATCGTGAAGTTGAGGGGAAAAAATCCTTATAATTATCAAGATATTGATTTCTCCCATATCGCCCACCAGCCCTAATTGACAACTTGGAAGCTTTGGTCCTGTTAAGGAGGATGGTCAACCGTTCTGGGTGTTAAAATAAACTGTATTTAACTTAAGAGAGAGAGAGAGAGAGGAGAGAGGAGAGAGGAGAGGAGAGAGAAATAATAAATAATTTAATGAAATTGGGAGAATTCCCTCTTATTACAGAAGCCATTTTGACTCGTCATATGATGGGTAAACAAACAAAGGGGTAACCATAAAGGTGTAGAATAATGAATCGTAGGTATAGAATATTCTGTATCTATGGTTACCCACGTTGTTTACCCATCAATGACAAAATGGCTGCTGTGAGAAGGGTCTATGAGGTGATGCTCATCAGGGCGTCATGTCTACAGAGTTCATCCTGTTATCTTGCCTCAACTCCTTTATGTCCAGTTTAACCCTGTCACACGACAGAAGGTTAACCCTTTACTATCACACAACCGACGGTCGCTGTTGTGTGGCAGTGAAAGGGTTAACCTTCTGTATATTGTCGCAGTGAAAGGGTTAATGGTTTGCCCCCCCCCCCCCCCCCCCCCTACCACATGGAGAGAAGCATCTCCATTATATTAAACCCTTTGAACCCCCAGAATTCTATTTTGAATTCTGGAACCCTATGCTGCCCATGTAGAAGCTAAAAGAAAATTCTAAATTGAGTTATAAGTAGTGAAACTACTCTATGTCCGGAACTTTAAAGCCATTTTTCTCAACAGTTTCACTGTTTGCGTGGTTACTATGGTTACTGCAGCTTGCTTCTGCAGGGTTAACCCTTTCACTACCACACTACAGACGGTTAACCCTTTCACTACCACACTACAGACGGTTAACCTTTCACTACCACACTACAGAAGGTTAACCCTTTCACTACAACACTACAGAAGGTTAACCCTTTCTCTACCACACTACAGAAGGTTAACCTTTCACTACCACACTATAGAAGGTTAACCCGTTCACTACCACACTACAGAAGGTTAACCTTTCACTACCACACTACAGAAGGTTAACCCTTTCTCTACCACACTACAGAAGGTTAACCTTTCACTACCACACTACAGAAGGTTAACCTTTCACTACCACACTACAGAAGGTTAACCTTTCACTACCACACTACAGAAGGTTAACCCTTTCACTACCACACTGCAGAAAGTTAACCTTTCACTACCACACAACAAAGGGTTAACCCTTTCACTACCACACTACAGAAGGTTAACCTTTCACTACCACACTACAGAAGGTTAACCCTTTCACTACCACACTACAGAAGGTTAACCTTTCACTACCACACTACAGAAGGTTAACCCTTTCACTATCACACTACAGAAGGTTAACCCTTTCACTACCACACTACAGACAGTCTGTAGTGTGGTAGTGAAAGGGTTAACCCTTTGCCGTGTGGCAGTGAAAGGGTTAACCTTCTGTATTGTTGCAGTGAAAGGGTTAACCCTTTGTTGTGTGGTAGTGAAATGGTTAACCCTTTGTTGTGTGGTGGTAGTGAAAGGGTTAACCCTTTGTTGTGTGGTAGTGAAAGGGTTAAACTGCTCAGGGGTCTGAGTGACTGGTACACCTCACAGGGTTAACTAACAGTCGTTCAACTCATACCACTGATCACATGATGATCTCTACTGGGGGGGGGGGGGGGCAACGACAAGGTACAGGTTCTTAGGTAAAAAGCAGAGCGCCTGGTGTTTATTTCCATCACAATATAGATTTTTGTTCACATCGGGTGAATTTAACAGTCAAGTTGTCATGAAGGGGACAGGGCTCTTAGGCTGTAGCCTTCCATGGATCTGATGTGGTCAGGCCAGGGCCTTAGACAGGTGTCGCAGTAGCTGATGGGTAATAATATTACCAACAGACTTGCTTCACTTTCAATTCAACTATATTAACCCTTTCACTACCACACTACAGAAGGTTAACAGTCTGTAGTGTGGTAGTGAAAAGGTTAACCATCTGTAGTGTGGTAGTGAAAAGGTTAACCGTCTGTAGTGTGGTAGTAAAAGGGTTAACCTTCTGTAGTGTGGTAGTGAAAGGGTTAACCGTCTGTAGTGTGGTAGTGAAAGGTTAACCATCTGTAGTGTGGTAGTGAAAGGTTAACCTTCTGTAGTGTGGTAGTGAAAGGGTTAAAGTTAAGAGTTCGGTGTGAGGAGGTTGTAAATAACTGGAAAATAGATCTATTAGCAAATAAACTGTGGCTTCCGTTTACATTTTTAATGGATTGGATTTGAAGTCAATTGTCCCTGGACTTTATGCTCCACATTTGCAACTTTCGTCATCAAAGAAATGACTGACATCATTCAACAAATATATATATTATAATAATAATGTAAAAGGCATTTGATTATACATCTTCAGGTACTGCTGGTCCATTAAAAAGGAACACACCAACATTATGGGAAATTCACTGACCGTCTTCTCCAGAGAGACAAGAAGATAGATACCAATTTCCTCTCTGTGTGTTCAGTAGAAAGCTATCTGACTGTGAGCGAGGATAGCTTAGCACAATGAATGGAAGTGGATGAAAAGCGGCTAGCCCAGTTTAAAACTCCAGGAGAGGCATTAGTTTGCCAACACCTAGGCTAGCCGCTTCTCACCCACTTCCATTCATTGTGCCAAGCTAGGCTCGCTCGCAGTCGGACAGCCCTCTACTGAACGCACAGAGAGGAAATTGGTATCCATCTTCTCGTCCGACTCTGGAGAAGACAGTGAGCGCATTTCCCACATGTTGCATTCCATTTCTCACAAAATGTGTTCCTTTAACGAAGCAGCAAGCCTGTCTTTTTAACCCCGTGAGTGACATGAGTACCTAGAGAGAAGAACAAGGCAAGGAAAGCACAGCTTAGCAGGCAGTTCTGTCACAGGACTGAACCACATCCATATCTGTGAGTCATGCAACAATTGTCTGCACAACAGCCATGACAACTGGTAGAAGGTTAACAATTAATTCAAGATCTTACCACAGCCCTGCAGCTTTGGTCTAGAGAGTTTCGCTTACTGCCAGGCCCTCGCAGCAGCCTGCCATACCCAGTGAACAGTACACACATAGCCATCTTGGTGCTGCTGTGACACAACAGCACAACACAGTGTGGGAGAAATAGCATGAGTGCCTCTGCTAGTTCCAATTAAAGCACCACAACAAGGAGACAAGTTTGGACTTTAGAAATCAAATGTATTTCTAATCAAAGGTATGGATGTGCTTCACCTAAATAAATTGTAAAAGGTGATTAAGCAGTTTTGGAGGCCGAAATACCCTTCATATAGAGCTAAAGTAGCTTACAGCTCAGGAAGCACATTCTTCTCAATGGCACCTGTGAGAAACAATTTCCTGACCACACCCATCTCACTTCCTGAAAGGGGTGTGGCCCCCCTTAAAGTGGAACCCACGCGAGGTCACCCTGTGTATTTCAGTTGTAAAGTGAATCCTAATCGCTTGATGTCACCTGAGAAGGACTCTAATCTATTCCGTCTTTAACCATTAAGCGTCCACCGTGAACGTACGTCACAACAGGGATGGGTTGGAACTGTGGACCCCTGTCTAACTGGCTCAAATGACTGCTTAAGGTCCCCTGAGCATGTTCTGAAATTGGAAAGTCAGCCTTTTCTTTTAGCGCTCCAAAACCTCATGGAATGATCTTCACCACACCCTGGAGGTCAACAGTCTCCTCCTAACCATTAAAAACCATGACTACAAACCACTCTCTTCCAGTCTGTATTTATGCTGTATTTTTGCTTTTGTTTTTGTTTCAAGAACCTTGTTGAAAAAAATTTAAAATTAAT
This sequence comes from Notolepis coatsorum, assembly GCF_963971535.1. Lineage (NCBI taxonomy): Eukaryota > Metazoa > Chordata > Actinopteri > Aulopiformes > Paralepididae > Notolepis > Notolepis coatsorum. The sequence continues at coordinate 138,876,502 of NC_140168.1, read as the reverse complement.
CTTGTGTCTATGTCTTGTTTATTTTAACTGTATCACTCGACATCATCGCAAACGATTGAGTTCTTTAACCCTTTCACTGCCACACTACGGAAGGTTAACCCTTTACTATCACACACTACTAGGTAAAGGGTTAACCGTTTGGTAGTGTGGCAGTGAAAGGGTTAATACATTTGAACGATGAATGAACAATAATAATGAGACTAATGCAATAATTCAATAATGTAAACAACACTTTATTTACCAAACTGTAGACGATTGAGTTAGAAGTTTATTATCATTCACTTAAAGAGAAACAGACTGATAATGGTCTATTCTTTGCAAAGGTAACAAATAGAAACTCCAAAGTGAAGTACCAAGTGTGCAACACAGAATCTGTAGAATCATCATCATCATCATCATCATCATCATCATCATCATCATCATCATCATCATCATCATCATCTTCATACTTTCACCTCCGCAACATCCATCACTGCCTCTCCCCCCCTGCTGCTGAATCCCTCATACATGCCTTCATCTCCTCCCGCCTGGATTATTGCAACTCCCTCCTCCCTGGCATCACCTCCCGCTCCCTCCATAAACTGCAGATGGTCCAAAACTCAGCCGCCCGCCTTCTCACTAACACCCGGTCCCGTGAACACATCACTCCTGTCCTCCACTCTCTCCACTGGCTCCCGATCAAACACAGCATAAACTTTAAAACACTACTCCTCACCTTCAAAGCCCTCCACAGCCCTCCCCTACCTGACTGATCTCCTTCTCCCCTACCAGCCCACCCGTTCCCTCCGGTCCTCCTCCACTGCCTCCCTCACTGTCCCGACATCCAAACTCAAAAACGTTGGTGATCGGGCCTTCTCTCGCACTGCACCCCGACTCTGGAACTCCCTCCCTCAGTCCATCAGAGACTCCCCCACACTCTCCACCTTCAAAGCTCGCCTCAAAACCCACCTGTTCTCCCTTGCCTTCAACCCCCCCCCCCCCCCCCTCCAACCCGATTGATGTCTGTTCCTGTCGCTCTGTCTTTTTGTGTTATCTCATGCTGTTTTCCCCCTGGTCTCATGTTCCTTTTTTGTTTCTCTGTTTTTACTATAACTACTGTCAGCGACTTCAGGTCATTGAGAAGCGGTATATAAATAAAATGAATTATTATTATTATTATCAACCTTTATTTATACTCGAAAAGAAAATTGAGGTCACCCTCATTTGCAATGTCGTCGAGACTTTACAGACATTTCAATGCACACATTTCTACAATATAACAATAATAAATATTAATAACTATCTATATAGTATAAAATGAACATAGGCATAAAATCAGCACACAGATTGAGAGAATAAAAAAATAATGCATACATTGCAGACATAAGAATAGGTATAAAAGACAATAAAAGTAGTGCAATGTAAACGTGCAGACTTAATAATGGCATAAAATAAGTACAAAAGTACAATGTCAAAAAGAAGTGACCCAGCAATTGTCAAATCTCTTAACTCTGGATATACCTGTACACCCCTCTGTATTACTGCTGAATGATGTCTTTGAGCATGCAGTACCTCCACAGCTAAAGAGATTGGTTTTATCCGGTATCACAGTGGCTAAAAAGCTGATAGCATCACGATGGTTTCAACCGGAAAAAATTTGCCGTAAGGTCTGGATTCTTACATATCTCGATGTGATTTATCAAGAAATATCAACAGCTAGAATTTTGGGTCTCAATGAATCCAAAATGGCAATGTGGTTAGAAGTGGTGGAGAGAATAAAAGCCAGCATATAATGGTAGTGTCTGGTCAGGAACAAATTATAATGGTTGGATTATCCAATGGGGGGTCCGGGAGAGGGGGGTACGAGCTGGAGCATATGTGTATTTGTATATCCTATTGTGTGTTGTCATGTTTGTTTATGTGTTTGTTTAAAAAATAATAAAAAAAATAAAATACAAAAAGTACAATGTCGCTCGAAGGCATGTGAACCCCCCCCCCGGGACAGTCAGTTCCCCTTTGGTGATGAATATAATTTACATTTAAAATTTATTTTATGTAACCGTCATTTCATTCTAAGCCAAATAATGTCATTTTGAAACACAGCAGAGTGGCATGATAATGTGGCAAGAAAAAGATCAAGAATAAAAAAATTACTGGAATTGGTGGTGCTCTGAGCAAAATACAATGTCTATTGTTTGATTGAGAACACTATAGTTCTATAGGGTTTTGGATTCTGGAACATTTACATTTAGTCATTTAGCTGACGCTTTTATCCAAAGCGACTTACAAGTTCTGTACGACAAGTCATCAGGAAGGGCACAACTCTATCAGCTGAGTAACAATGTTCATTAAAGTGTTGAGTGCTACAGTGTAGGTTAGTATATTAGGGTTAAGTTAAGGTTAGATTTTATTTGATTATAATATTTTTTTTATTATTTCAGGAACCCCAAACACTAGAGAGGAGGGGGGTGGTAGTGGTACCATTATGTCATACTGTACTCACCGTCTGTGAGCTAAAAGATGACTAAAACCATCTCCGCAGGGGGTCTTTACCGTAAAGCAATATCACACTAATGGAGAGACAACGCTTAGCGTCCTGACTGACGCGGACAAAGACGAGACCGCCGCCCATATTTCACAGCCACAAACATGTACAAGTCCCGCCCCCCTGGAGAGAGAGAGGAGGCCCCTCGGTGCCGAGGTCATGACCTCATCCATCTATGTAATGTGGAGCGTCAACAGCCCAGAAGCCATTTGGGTCCTCTCTCCTCTCACCCCCCCCCCTCCCTCCCCCTCCTCGATAATCTGTAGCACTGCCCCCGCTGGTCACGCCCACGCACTGCTGTTACAGGTCAAGGGTCAAGGCTTCTTCTGAGGATGCGAAAAAAATTATAATAATATTCGAGACACTCGCGCAGACCTTCCGCTTCGAGACACGCGCTCGTGAACCCTTCCGCTTCGAGACACGCGCACGCGTTCCGCACGTCTTGAATAGACAATTTTTTTCTCTCTGAGGGGGGGGGGGGGGGGGGGGGGGGGGGTTGGGGGGGTAAGAGGTCAATAACGGTTCCTTTGAGACATTAGCATCGCTCTGTATTGGAGTCTCCTCTGGTCTCAATGGCCTCGCTGTTGCATCCAGGTGATTAAATACAGATGCCTCCCCACAGGTACAGGAGGGAAAATTATGTTGACATGCTATTTCTTATACGTGGACTGTAATAGTAGAAGGTAATAATAAGTATAATTGCTGTAAAATAGCCTCCTTTTAAGACCGTTTAATTTCCCTGGCCGGTGATTATAGGGAAGGGTGTTATGACAAGACTGACGGGACCAAGAGTGACATCAGATAGATTTTTATGAACCAGGATGTTGTCATTTCACGGCGTTCACCAGCGGTAGTGTTTTAAAGAAAATTAGAGTGCTGTATAACTGTGCAGGGAGTTTCAGTGTGATGTGCAGAGGTTTGGTGATATATCCTACTATACTACTATAATACTGATGTGCAGAGGTTTGGTGATATATCCTACTATACTACTGATGTGCAGAGGTTTGGTGATATCCTACTATACTACTATACTACTGATGTGCAGAGGTTTGGTGATATCCTACTATACTACTGATGTGCAGAAGTTTGGTGATATATCCTACTATACTACTATACTACTGATGTGCAGAGGTTTGGTGATATCCTACTATACTACTGATGTGCAGAGGTTTGGTGATATCCTACTATACTACTATACTGCTGATGTGCAGAGGTTTGGTGATATATCCTACTATACTACTGATGTGCAGAGGTTTGGTGATATCCTACTATACTACTATACTACTGATGTGCAGAGTGTAACTGAGGGGTACAATTCCCTGACTGTATTACTAGATATGATACTTACTACCACTACCTTTGTACTTAATATTCGGCCACCCAGTACTCGGCATAAATATATTATGATGAACACTGTCACGTAGATGAAACGGAACCAACACAAATGTACGAATTAGAAATAGGTCTTTATTTCTACACAGCGATGGTGTGTAGAGCAAGCACTTAATCAAATCAATCACATTTATGAATGGGAATTAGTATGCACTTTTATGGCAAGAGTATTCGTCGGTATATCAATAGAGAATGTCCAATCTCTGAAGGCGCAGGTGGTACATATACGACCTGGAATAGTTTAAGGAATAACAGCAATGATACTTTAATGATTATAGACTGGATACACTAGGGGGGGTTAATCCGGTCGCTTGTAAGCCGACAGGAGTAGGAAGGGGGGGGGGGGGGGGGTAGAGTCCGGCCGCCTCATCCGGCCAAGGGTATCCCAGGTGAACCCACTGTAGTGCCGTTCAATGCGCCGGCGATCCTTGGACCACAGATGAAAGCAGGTGGACTCTTTGTGGGCCGGCGTCCTCCGGTCCACGGAGGAGAGACGTGAAGCGACCTCGTCTTGCAGAGCGTCTCCTCACCTTGCGTCCTCTCCAGGGGGGGGAGTTCCAACACACGGCAGTGTCGGGGGTCTTTATCCATGGAATAATCAACGTATACAAAGCATAATCCGTGCCGGGGAAGGCGGGCTGTCGTCGGTAGAATAATCCGGTATACAGGTCCACTCGCTCGTCGGCTCTGGGGCTCCTCGGGTGCAGCTTCACGTGGGGTCAACCACCCTGGATAAGCAGCCAGTTCTCTGCCCGAAACGATGGGGTGCTGACTACGGTAGTATTCTCACCGCACGAAGCACTATATATTAACAGACTATTATTAGCTTAATAGACTACGTCCAACTCGACGATATAGTGCCAAATATGACTATTCAAATATTAATATACACGATGTCTCAATACCGATGGTAAGCCGAACTTGGCCTTACTCCCACACGTGGCGTCGCGGGGAGGCTTTACGTCTGTGACTCTATTGGAGGGTAAGAAACTGGACTGAAAAGAAAGTCCTACTTTAGTAGCGCAGTATATATACGCACTATGAACAAATAGTCCCATTAGTGGTGCGGTAGCCAGATTCCTACGCGGAACTAGGACTTGTTCGTACATGTTGAGCGGTACGTTTGAACTGGGTCTGGGGGGTATGGCAGCCTGGCACCAAGGTCTCGACCAATAGTAGAATGGAGACTATTATGGGATGTTCAGTAGGCTAGAATGGATATTCAATGCATATTGTACAAGGAATATACAAGGGATATCAGGGAATATTAGAGAATATACAAATACAATTAAATATATATATATAAATAAATATATATATTCGGTTTAATCTGGCCCTTCACAACAGCCACCCCCTGATTGGTCCCAGACCTAATCAGTTAAACAGAGACAGATTAATCGCGTTGTCTATTTACACATAAGGGTTTGCTGTAGGGGTCAGTCAACTTCACAAAGTCATAGGGTTATAGGGTCATGGTCATCATCGATTGTGTCTGGGAGTCGGGGCAGTTCTATGAGCCTCGCCACGGGACGGGTGTAAGTGCGACCCTGGACAAGCACTTCAGCTGCTCGGACCTTGCCGTCGGCACCGGTGATCACTTTGCTTACGCGGCCGGCCGGCCACATAGCTCTGGGCAGTGATTGATCAATAATCATGACGACTGTTCCTTCTGTCAAATTGTCTCTCTCCTTTACCCACTTCTGGCGGGTCTGTAGAGACGGTAGGTAGTGCAGTAGGAAACTGCTCCAAAACTTGTCGGCTAATACTTGACTGTACCTCCACATTCGTCGGCCGTTCGCTTCTTCAGGCCGGTACATTGTCTGGGGTAATGCAGGATCTAGCCGCCCCATCAGGAGTGTGTTGGGGGTAACTGGGTAGATAACAGTGCTCAATCCACAGAACACAGGCTTCTTATTTTCCACCTCCTCTGGACTTGCTTCCCTCGGGATAGGCATGGGCCACTGTCCTTCCGGGAGTCTTAGGAATGCGGGGCCGTCACTGTAGACATTGCGACGGGTGAGGTCATCCAGGGGCATCCCCCGGGTGATGACGTCAGCTGGGTTCTGTTTTGTATCAACGTAGCGCCACTCTGTTTCTCCGGTTAACTCTTCGGTTAAGTCTTGAATCTCGGTGACTCTGACTCCCACGAAGACTTTGTACTTGCATGAGTCCGATTTGATCCAGGCGAGTACTGTCGTGGAATCTGACCACAGGATTGTTCTAGACACCGGTATGGTGAGCTCACGTTGGATGAGCGTGGCTAGGTGCGCTCCGGCTAGGGCTGCGCAGAGCTCTAGACGTGGGATAGATTGTTGCTTGCGTGGGGCTATTCTCGAGCGGGCGAGGACAAATGCTGTGTAGATCTCTCCCCCCCTTTCTTGGGCCCGCAAGTAGGCTACTGATCCGTATGCGACCTCTGAGGCATCACTGAAGACGTGTAAGTCCATTTTACATGTCTCTGGCCTCACCGTGGGTGGGAAGTAGCTTCGGCGCATATTAACGCCTGGGAGTGAGTGGAGCTCCATCTCCCACTCTCTCCAGGTGGATGCAAGGTGTGCGGGAATGGGGTCGTCCCAGCCCTGGTCCTTGTCCCACAATGCTCGTACAATCATTTTTGCCCTGGTGGTGTACGGTAGAATACATCCTAGCGGGTCATATTGTCGGGCGAGTGTTGTGTACACACTCCGTCTGGTGGTCGGCGCCGCCGCCGGCCTTCCCTGCTCCGTAGTCAGGGGCTTGTGTCTGTAGTGAAGCGAATCTGTTTTGAATCGCCACACCAATCCCAGGGTCATCTCCTGGGCTTCTCCCGGGATTGTAGCCATCCAGGTCTCGCTGCTGGCTGCCTTGTCCTCGGAGGAGAGGCTGCGCAGTACTTGCGGATCGCTGCTGGCCCACTGCCTGAGATCAAAGCCGCCTTTGATCAATGAGGCGCGGAGTTTAATCAGGAGAGCCTCGGCTTCTTCCTGGGTTGAAAGGCTTTGTAGACAGTTGTCTACGTAGAAGCTGTTCTTTACGCTGTGTCGGACCTCTTCGTCCGCTGCTGGGTCCTCTGCTACATGTTTCTGTAGTGCAAATGTAGCACAGCAGGGGCTGCACGTCGTTCCGAAGGGGAGGACTTCCCATTGGTAGATGGCTGGGTGCTCATCTCCTGGCTTCTCTCTCCATAGGAACCGTAACAGGGGCTTGTCCTCCTCTACTAATCTCACCTGCAGGAACATTCCTTTAATGTCCCCGCTGATGGCCACCTTTTCCTGGCGGAAGCGGAGTAGAACGCCGAGTAGGGAGGGGCCGAGTGTGGGACCGGGCAGTAACTCTTTATTCAGATTTTGGGATCCGATCTGGTAGCTGCAGTTAAATACTATGCGGTCTTTACCGTTGTGATGGACCTTGTGGTGAGGCACGTACCACGATTCAGTGGTCTGGTCAGCCTCTTTAATGTCCATCTTTGTGACGTGTCCCGCTGTGATGAACTTCTCAATCTCAGCGTGGTATACACTCTCTTGGGCGGGGTTCTTGGCTAAGCGCCGCTCCGTGTTCAGCAGGTACCGTTCTGTGGCGTCTGTCTTGGCGTGGAAAGTAGGCATTCCTTCTCGCCGCAGGAGTGGCGTGGCGTATCTCAACACGCCGTTGACCGGGACTCTCTTGGTCCCTGTCTCGAGGAGGTGAATGGCGTAAATGTCATCTTTAGAGCGAATGTCTTTCTTTCCGTTCTTAAAGGGCATTTGTTCCAAGGTCCATAGCCGCTCTACGTGTTGCAGGAGTGCGGTTTCTCCCTCTGTGACTCGGGAGTGGAGACATCTAGTGGCTGTACTTCGGTTGAGAGATTTGGCGTGTGGGCCTTGGAGAGTCCATCCCAAACGGGTCTCGACTGCTGCAGGACAGCCTCGGGGTCCGGTATGAACCCGGTCTATCGGGACAATGAGGTCTGCATGGTCGGAGCCTATCAACAGGGTCGGCATAGCATTGTCTATGAGCGGGATCGGTAACTTGCGCAGATGTACATATTTCTCCATCAGCTTGGCGACGGGGTATGTGTACCGCGACAGTCCTATTTCTTGGCTGGTGAAAGCGTCTGTAATCTGGTACCGTCGCTCAGGCTGGCCGCTTGCTGCGATAGAGAATGAGACATTCTCGCCCTTTATCGTCTTCAAATCTCGTCTTATTGTCCGAATTGTCATTTGGGTTTCGCTTCCCCGCAGCCCTAGCTGGGCCGCAGCGGAGGCGAGCAGAAGGGTCTTCTCTGACCCGTCATCGAGGACGGCGTAAGTGTCCAGGACTTTATTCTGGTAGCTTAGTGTCACACGCACTACTTTTAGGAGTACTCGGGCTCCACTGCTGCTGGCGGGATCGATGTACATGACGCTCGCTTTGCTGCTGGATGGTGCGGGTGAAGGGCGCCGTCTGTTACTGTCGTGGAGTATGTCCAGATGGGCTCCATCGCACTTGGTGCACCTTTTCTTTAAGCGGCATTCGGCTGCCATGTGTGAGCGCGCACAGCGAAAACAGCGCTTGTTGGACTTTATCCATTGACTTGCTTCCTCCGCGTTCAGCTTGGGGAAGGAGTCACATTGCGCTAGCCAGTGTTCTTTCTCACAGTAGGGGCACACTATCTTCCACTTCTCCGTTCTGGAGGGGGTACTGTGGCTCCTGCTGCTCGGTACTGACTCCGATTGGTGCATCACAGTCACCGATCTTCTTCCATAATTTAGTCGTCTGGTTCCTTCTCTGGAGCCAGGGGTGCTCCGTCCGAATGTATCTAGCCGTAGGCTGCTGACTTCTCTCGCCAGGAAGTCTGCTAGATCGAGGAGGTTCGGTTCGGGGCCATTCGGGTCTCGGTGGTCCCTCTGTCGCCTAAAACGCTCCTGTCGAGCGGGCGGCAGCTTCTCCAAGATCCTTTCCACATTTGAGTTGGCGTAAAGTTCATGCCTCCCCTTCTCTCTCTGCGCTCCCAACATCCCTACCAGGGACTGCACTCTGATGGACAGGTCGTCCAGTGCTCGATTGTCTATTGCTGGGGTTAAGCGGTCGATGTGTCGGATCTCCTGGATCACGTAATCCCATATGCGCCCATACCTCTGGTCCAATGCTACCAGCGCTGCTGTGTATGGGGTGGTGGAAGTCGCGTAGGCGAGCGCTATATTATGTGCGCGGGGTACCTTTAAGTGCTTCAGTAGGATGGCGTATTTATGGCGTTCATCCAATACATCCACCAACATGGTCTCCAGACACATGCAGAGTTCTGTATACTGGGCCCGGTTCTCTTGGGTGAAGTCGGGTACCATAGGCGTGCCAATGTATGACGCTGACTGTGGATACATCGGCGAGCGTTGGGGGAGAGGCCTCCTAGGCGAGTCTCCTCCCGCTCCTTGGTATGGGCTGGTACCGGCAGTGTACCATGGCCCGCTTGTCCAGGTGCTGTTCCTCGGTGCGGGTCGTGCGTCGTGCTCACCCGTGTATAGAGTCGGGGGTCTGTAGCGCAGCTCCGCGGGAGTATAGCCTGGGCTGTACCGGACCTCCTGGTCCGGTAGAGTACTGTGCTGTCGTCGGGCGTGGTTCTCCTCCTCTTCCTCTCCGTCTTCAGTTAGGTCATCCCGTGCTTGTAGTCTCTGGTTTAGCCTCTCCACAGGATATGCTGCTCCTTCCCGGTTGCTAGGTCTCGCTTGGACCGGTGGGGGGAGGTGGTCTGTGGGGGGTATAGACCTCGTCTGTTGGTCAAGTTCAGGGTTGTTTACTCGGCTAGGGGATGCCGCCCTGGAGGTGTGTCTAGACGAGTTCCTGGAGCCTCTGGCGGAGGGAGAGGGTGTTGTCCGTCTGATCAGCTGTTCTATTAGTTGCGCTTCCTGTCTGTCGCGCTCTGCGTCCCGTAGAGCACCAGCAGCTGCTCGCTGGCTGTCTGCTCGGTCTCGGGCCACATTCTCTTCCCTCTGAATGCGTCTTATTTCTAGACGTATATGCTCTTCTTTGCTCCGCTGCTGGATCTGCAGTCGGTCGCGTTCAGCAGCGGCGTTCAGGCTGATGAGGAAGGCCTGCTGTAGGGTCCTCTCTGCCTCGCTGGGAGAAGGCGGTTGTATAGGGGAGCCTTCCCTCGGGGTACTCCTTGCGGAGCCTTGGAGCTCTATCTCCACGGTGCTCTCCCCGTCTTCTTCCGTGCCGAGTTCTCTCTCGGTAGCGCTGTATTCCTCCCGGGACTCATCGGGGACTACTTCTTCAGTACTGGCGGGGTGTGAAGTCATGTCTGGTTCCCACTGGTCCCCACGTGAACTTGGTCAGTTACATTAGAGCCCGTAGGGGCCTCTATGGTCGGGGTAGTCTGGGCGTTGGGGTTAGACATACTTTTACTTTCTAGTTTTACCGCGTTTACTGTTAGTAGAAGACTAGGTTGTTGACTGACAGCGTAAGCCTCTAAGTACTGAGGGAGCCGTCGTTCGCGCTGCGGGCGTTGGTTAGGAGGATCGTTTCGTGGAGTGTTCATCATAGGCCATTTCAATATTAATAACACTATATTAATATTACACTAATTACCATCCGGCTCGAAGGACCAATTGTAACTGAGGGGTACAATTCCCTGACTGTATTACTAGATATGATACTTACTACCACTACCTTTGTACTTAATATTCGGCCACCCAGTACTCGGCATAAATATATTATGATGAACACTGTCACGTAGATGAAACGGATCCAACACAAATGTACGAATTAGAAATAGGTCTTTATTTCTACACAGCGATGGTGTGTAGAGCAAGCACTTAATCAAATCAATCACATTTATGAATGGGAATTAGTATGCACTTTTATGGCAAGAGTATTCGTCGGTATATCAATAGAGAATGTCCAATCTCTGAAGGCGCAGGTGGTACATATACGACCTGGAATAGTTTAAGGAATAACAGCAATGATACTTTAATGATTATAGACTGGATACACTAGGGGGGGTTAATCCGGTCGCTTGTAAGCCGACAGGAGTAGGAAGGGGGGGGGGGGGTAGAGTCCGGCCGCCTCATCCGGCCAAGGGTATCCCAGGTGAACCCACTGTAGTGCCGTTCAATGCGCCGGCGATCCTTGGACCACAGATGAAAGCAGGTGGACTCTTTGTGGGCCGGCGTCCTCCGGTCCACGGAGGAGAGACGTGAAGCGACCTCGTCTTGCAGAGCGTCTCCTCACCTTGCGTCCTCTCCAGGGGGGGGGGGGTTCCAACACACGGCAGTGTCGGGGGTCTTTATCCATGGAATAATCAACGTATACAAAGCATAATCCGTGCCGGGGAAGGCGGGCTGTCGTCGGTAGAATAATCCGGTATACAGGTCCACTCGCTCGTCGGCTCTGGGGCTCCTCGGGTGCAGCTTCACGTGGGGTCAACCACCCTGGATAAGCAGCCAGTTCTCTGCCCGAAACGATGGGGTGCTGACTACGGTAGTATTCTCACCGCACGAAGCACTATATATTAACAGACTATTATTAGCTTAATAGACTACGTCCAACTCGACGATATAGTGCCAAATATGACTATTCAAATATTAATATACACGATGTCTCAATACCGATGGTAAGCCGAACTTGGCCTTACTCCCACACGTGGCGTCACGGGGAGGCTTTACGTCTGTGACTCTATTGGAGGGTAAGAAACTGGACTGAAAAGAAAGTCCTACTTTAGTAGCGCAGTATATATACGCACTATGAACAAATAGTCCCATTAGTGGTGCGGTAGCCAGATTCCTACGCGGAACTAGGACTTGTTCGTACATGTTGAGCGGTACGTTTGAACTGGGTCTGGGGGGTATGGCAGCCTGGCACCAAGGTCTCGACCAATAGTAGAATGGAGACTATTATGGGATGTTCAGTAGGCTAGAATGGATATTCAATGCATATTGTACAAGGAATATACAAGGGATATCAGGGAATATTAGAGAATATACAAATACAATTAAATATATATATATAAATAAATATATATATTCGGTTTAATCTGGCCCTTCACAACACAGAGGGTTGGTGATATATCCTACTATACTACTATACTACTGATGTGCAGAGGTTTGGTGATATTCTGCACATCAGTAGTATAGTAGTATAGTAGGATATATCACCAAACCTCTGCACATCAGTAGTATAGTAGGATATATCACCAAACCTCTGCACATCAGTAGTATAGTAGTATAGTAGGATATATCACCAAACCTCTGCACATCAGTAGTATAGTAGTATAGTAGGATATATCACCAAACCTCTGCACATCAGTAGTATAGTAGGATATATCACCAAACCTCTGCACATCAGTAGTATAGTAGTATAGTAGGATATATCACCAAACCTCTGCACATCACACTGAAACTCCCTGCACAGTTATACAGCACTCTAATTTTCTTTAAAACACTACCGCTGGTGAACGCCGTGAAATGACAACATCCTGGTTCATAAAAATCCATCTGATGTTACTCTTGGCCCCGTCAGTTTTGTCATAACACCCTTCCCTATAATCACCGGCCAGGGAGGAGGGAAATTAAACGGTCTTAAAAGGAGGCTATTTTACAGCAATTATACTTATTATTACCTTCTACTATTACAGTCCACGTATAAGAAATAGCATGTCGACATAATTTTCTCTCCTGTACCTGTGGGGAGGCTTCTGTATTTAATCACCTGGATGCAACAGCGAGGCCATTGAGACCAGAGGAGACTCCAATACAGAGCGATGCTAATGTTTCAAAGGAACTGTTATTGACATCTTACCCCCCCAACCCCCCCCCCCCCCCTCCTCAAAGAGAAAAAAAAATTTCTTGCGCGTGTCTCGAAGCGGAAGGTCCGCGCGAGTGTGTTATGTAGTACGTACGTAGTATTTTGTATGTAGGTAGGCGTAGTAATAAGACTCAGGAAGCAGGTTACTCTTTTAGCCTTTTAGTCAAGCAGGTTAGCATGGCAGGTTACAGCAGGGTACGTTCTGTTCTATCCTCCTTCTGCGGATCCTTCTTTCCACGGTTGAGATTGCTGGATCGCTGTCTGAATGCAACTCCTCAGAACACGATGGAAGCGTTTGACAGCACCATTAGCCGCCGGATAGTAAACTGAAATCCGATTGTGAGCAATGTCTCTTTCCTTGAGGTACTCGGCGAAGGCTGCTGATGTGAATTGAGGTCCATTTATCTGTGACGACGCTCTCTGGGTTACCATGGCGACCGAACACAGAGCTTAGGAATTTGGTTACATCCGTAGTTGTAGCGTTGTGAGAAAAGGCTACCTCTGGCCACTTAGAATAGTAGTCCGTCAGTGTGATCGCGTAACGGCAGGCTGGCACAGCTGAGTCGAAGGGCTGACTATGTCGAGGCCTAGCTTCTTCCACGGGCCGTCTGGCAGTGGAACTGGCTATAGAGGTGCAAAATAAATCTTGGCCGTCTTGTCATTAGACTGACAAGAGACACATTTGGATATGTCGGCCTGCACCTGAGAGTCCATCTTCGGCCACCAATAGAGATCCCGCAGACGCTGCTTAGTGCGTACGACCCCCTGGTGGCTCTTGTGTGCCAGTGTGAGCAATGTATGGCGTAAGGACACTGGTGCGATGAGGCGGTTGCCTCTGAGGACGTAATTGTCCTTGACTGAGAGTTCCTTTCTGATCTTGAAGTATGCGATCAGATCTTGGCTCACTGATTTCGCTGAGTGAGGCCAACCCCTGTTAATCTGACCACGCAGTGCAGTCACTTCAGGGCAGGTAGAGAAAGCAGCCCCAAACTCAGTCACCGACAGGGCACTGAGTGTAGCAGCGATGTGTGCTACTATCTCGGGCTCCACATCCATAGCAGAGTCAGTAGAAGCAGTAATAGTAGCAGCAGTAGTAGTAGCAGTAGTAGTAGTAGTAGTAGTATCCGTAGTAGCAGTAGTATCCGCAGCAGCAGTAGTAGTATCAGTAAAGACGGCGTCCCTGACCGCGAAAGGCAAGCGGCGTAACTTCTGGTGGACTGGCTTAACTGTAGGGTCAATTTTTACACAATGCACAAAGCCTTTTGCACAGCCAAATGCCGTAGGAGCTGTGACAGTAGTAGCCATCACAGGGGCAGGTGTAGAAGGCGTAGGAGCGGAGGAGGGGAGGATAGTAGTTCCACTAATGCAGAGGTGGAGTGCAGTCAACAGGTCCATTCCCAGTAGGGGAGTTCCTTTATCCACGACGTAAAATGTAGCAGGGACCGTGACATTGTCTTTCCTCACCTGAGCCTGTAGGCACCCCATGACAGGTATGCTATCCTTGGTGTACGACACCAGCCGAACAGTAGGTGCAGATAGGGTAGTTTCACTGAAGTATTTCTCATAAGTAGACAGTGGCATTATGGATACTGCTGAGCCTGTGTCCACAACCAGTCTCAATTCCTGAGCCTGGGTAGTAGGTGTGTGTACATGCACATTGTACACAATCCTTTTTGTAATGTCAGAAGCTCCCAAGCATAGCACTGTAGTTTCAGGAATTTCCACTGTACTGACCGACTGTGTTTTAGCACGGCAGACACGAGCAAAATGTCCTGTTTGCTGGCATAATTTGCAAGTCACTTTCACTGCTGGACATTGTGAAGAGTTCGCCAGGTGGTTCCTCGAGCCACATCGGTAGCAAGAGCGAGTGGAAGCAGAATCAGTAGCAGCAGCAGGTTCAGCTGGACGGTAGCGCTGCCAGTCCCGTTTCTTGAAAGTATTCTGAGACCGCGGCATCGCGGCCTGTACTGGAGCCGCACGCTCGGTACTCATAGCTTTAGCGTGGAGTACAGCCGCTTCAAACTGTGTAGCTATATTGATAGCGTTGTCCAGCGTCAAACCTGGTTCAAGCAGTAGACGTTCCCTTATCCGTGGGCTAGCTACATGTTCAATCAACTGATCCCGGAGATTTTCCTCAGTTTTATTATCAAAGTCACATGTGGTAGCTAGGTCACGTAAAGCAACAACGTATTGTGCAATGCTTTCATGCGGTGCTTGTGCACGCTTTCTGAACGTGTGTCGCTTGACTACTATGTTGATTCTTGGAGTAAAATGTGCATCCAACACTGCCACCGCATCAGCCACGGAATCACCTGTATTTGGCAATGTGTAGAAAATCCGCTGACCCTCGGTACCAAGGCAATGTAGAAGGGTAGCTCTCTTCCGAGCCTCGGACCAACCGTTTCCAGTCGCATTTATTACCAGCATGTAATTCTCGAACATCTGGTGCCAAGTCTTAAACAGCATAGTAGGTTCTCCAGGGCAGGTTAAGAATGACGTCGGAGAAGCTAGATGTAGATTAGCCATTTCTCCTGCAGTAAAAACGTCTGTTAAAAAAATCCCCGGTTCAACGTCCTCGTTGCCAATTGTTATGTAGTATGTACGTAGTATTTTGTATGTAGGTAGGTGTAGTAATAAGACTCAGGAAGCAGGTTACTCTTTTAGCCTTTTAGTCAAGCAGGTTAGCATGGCAGGTTACAGCAGGGTACATTCTGTTCTATCATCCTTCTGCGTGTTCACTTCTTCTGCACACTTCAGCTGTAGGCATAACAGGGCATTGTATCAACTACGCCCCATAGTGGAGACTCTTGGGAAGTACATCTTCAACATGCATTACAGAACACAACAGAGTGTCTCTTGTCTTTTGGTGATATCCTACTATACTACTATACTGCTGATGTGCAGAGGTTTGGTGAAACATAAACTGGATTCTGTTGTAGCACAGTTGGTTGTATTGTTGCTGGAGCGACCTCATTGTGTACAGAGATACGCTTGGTGATGCGTGTTCATTCAAACCTTTATTTATTCTCGAAAAGACAATTGAGGTCACCCTCATTTGCAATGTCGTCGAGACTTTTCACATTTCAATGCACACATTTCTACAATATAACAATAATATTAATAACTATCTATATAGTACTTTATTTTTCACACATGGACCGCAGTCCAGAGTGCCTGACAGCAATTAGTGTAAAATGAACATAGGCATAAAATCAGCACACAATTGACAGAATAAAAAACAATGCATAAATTGCAGACATAAGAATAGGTATAAAAGACAATAAAAGTAGTGCAATGTAAACATGCAGATGTAAGAATAGTGTGCAGAGTATGTATTGCCTAGTAGTCCATTGCTTTGCATTCATGACATATTGTATCTCGCCACAGAAGAACAAGTAATCCTTGTGTCATAATGTCAGATAAGTTACAGACATGGTCTTTGTAAAAAAGTGTTGTTTTTGTCACACAAACGTAACGTAGAATAATATTGTCTTTAATTTGTAGCAACATAAGTACTCAAGTAAAATGCACGTACTCAGGTACAGTACTCTTAAGATAAGATCATTCTTTATTGTCTGTTGGTACACAAAAACACACACAATAGTACTGCGTTACAGAGTAGACAGACAAGACATCAGAGAGACAATGTAATTAACCCCTTCCTTCCCATCTTTTCAGTTTCCACTTGGGGGATCTGAAGAGTCTATGTGAGGGTAGCAGCTGTGCGTAATACATGTGATCTGAAAAGTCTATGTGAGGCTAGCAGCTGTGTGTAATACATGTGATCTGAAGAGTCTATGTGAAGGTAGCAGCTGGTATTCTGTGTGTAATACATGTGATCTGAAGAGTCTACAGTATGTGAAGGTAGCAGCTGGTATTCAGTGTGTAATTCATGTGATCTGAAGAGTCTATGTGAGGCTAGCAGCTGGTATTCTGTGTGTAATACATTTGAGGGATCCTCTATTATCTTTTGGGCCATTCTCAACATATCTGTACTAGTATAAGGTTCCATAAATGTTTGGTTCTTGGTTACTTTCCTCATCTGACTCATCTGACAGAGGCACAATGACACAATGACACAATTGTGTTGCACACAATCTTTTAACGACACATCTGCTTTATCCCTGACGCCCCCCCTGCCATTTCATCGGCTTTAAACCTGAGATGGCAGGAAGACGTCCAGATCTGATATCACTGCCCCTGTGTATCTCTCTGGTGATGGGGGGGGGGGGGGGGGGGGGGGTGGGGGGGGGGGGGGGGGTGATGTCATGCAATATGGATCCTGCTGGGAAGTGGAGTCCCCAATGCGACCATTAGGAGTCGTGTAATGCATCCATGAGCGATGATGTCACATCAACAGCACATGGGACGCGGCCCGGCCAGACAATGGGACACAAAGAGAGGCCTGGGTGGGTTTAGTCACAATACAACTAGACATGATGATGATGGGGGGGGGGGGGGGGGGGGGGGGGGGGGGGGCACTTAAAGGAACAGTTCACTTTGTTGAAAAAGCTTCATCTGATTTGACACAAATTAGGAGACATTTCGATCGATCCAATCAGTGCCGGTCTAACAAAAAGCACTAGTGTTTAAATGTTTGAGATGCTGGAGGTCTATGGTAGACCATAACACTGAAGCACTGTGTAGGCGGGGGGGGGGGGGGGGGGGGGTATACCTCTGGTAAGACTGAATTAATTATAATGTCATCCATTGTTATCATCAATTGTTATCATCCATTGTTAGAATCATTGTTATGATCCATTGTTATCATCCATTGTTGTAATCCATTGTTATCATCCATTGTATTGTTATCGCCAAAGGTAGAAACCACAGAGGTTTTTAGTTATTCTACCCAAACAAAAAAACGCACCAGAGGTTCTCTGAGGTGCAGCGTTTTACAAACTCACAGCCGGTCTAATGGCTTTAAACTCAGGAGTTCCGTGGGTCTCGTTAACCCATTTTATTTCCTACGAGATGTTCCACGGACCTGCACCGTGAAGCTTGACGAAGCGGAGGTCTGGCTCGGTGAGATAGCATCCAGCCTCGCCGGTGAGATAGCTTGCAGCCTCGCCGGTGAGTTCTCACGAGGCTCCCAACATGATGGACTGTTGATGGAAAAGCGAAGGTCGACTGAATACAATGTTTCACAAACACTAACGATGGCTATTTCCTCTCTGGGTTTATCGCGCAGGGGCATGTCTGTGTGTCGACCCCGATGACTGAGGGCCCCTGAGGGAACGGCGGTTCTCAACGTGGGGCCCCGGGGGACCGCTGGGAGACCTTGCATGGATTCCAAGGGGTCCCCTGCAAAATGAGGAAGAGTTTACTTTCACTCATATTTTCTTCACTAGAAACTGTAAACGTCCGTTCCCCCCCTCCCACCCACCCAACCCCTCCTAATGTACAGTTTTCTCCCCCTCGTATGTATATATTTTTTGTTAGGATCTCTGTTTAACAGTACTGTATATTTGCATATCTTGTATGTCACAAATTTAACTGTACATTTATGTTATGTTATTTACATGTATGTCATGTACAGTATGTCATAAATGTCATGATATATATCTGTATATCTGTATGTTGTGTATGTCATAAATGTCATTATGAATTGAAAATGGGGGACCCTGATGTAAACAAGACAAACGTCTTTTTCTGGTCTGCATCCCCTTAACAATTGTGTGTATTGAGCCGTACTGTATTGTACCCATTCTGCAATCTGTTAATAAAGTTATCAATCAATCAATCAATCAATCAATCAATCAATCAATCAATCAATCAATCAATCAATCAATCAATCAATCAATCAATTAGTTGAGAGTGTAGAGAATGTATAAGAGTGACTATTGTGATCATAGGTCCCTGAACGTCAGCAAAACAAAGGAGATGATTGTGGACTTTAGGAGGTCGGGGGTCAGGGACTACAGCCCCCTCAGCATCGACGGGGCACCGGTTGAGAGAGTGAACAGTTTCAAGTACCTCGGAGTCCACATATCCGAGGACTTGACATGGACCACACACATTGACAGTGTTGTGAAGAAGGCACGGCAACGCCTCTACTTCCTCAGGCGCCTAAGGAAATTCCAAGTCAGTCAGAAGATCCTTAAGAACTTCTACTCATGTACAATAGAGAGCATCCTGACTGGCAATATCACCTCCTGGTTTGGGAATAGCACCGCACAAGACCGTAGCAGACTACAGAGAGTGGCCCGTTCAGCCGAACGCACAATTGGAGGGGGGCTTCCCACTCTCCAGAACATTTACAACAAGCGGTGCATGGGTAAGGCTAAGAGAATAATCAAAGACTCCAGCCACCCAAACAACTGCCTCTTTGAACTGCTGCAGTCAGGCAAGCGATACCGGAGTCTCATGTCAAGCACAGAAAGACTCAGAAGAAGCTTCTATCCCCAGGCCATCAGGATGCTCAACAAACAATAACACTATGTAACAACCATCAAATGCACTCACAGCACACACATCCACACGCACACACTCACTTTAAACAAACAACTCACTGCAGCACCCACTTTACACACTTTAGAACACCTAAACACATCACGTTGATTTATTGGTAAATAATTTGCACTACAACCCATACTCATTACACCTTACTGTAAATTGTACCTAAATTGTACCTCATCCCATTTCTCCTTTGCACTATATAGTATATTGTATGGTAACTCAGTTACTTCTACTCTGCATTGAACATTGTACATATGTACATACTGACAGTGATGGGCAGTAGCTTGCTACAAGTAGCGAAGCTACATAGCTTAACTACAATTCTCAGTAGCGTGCTGGTAGCTCGCTACTTTTTAACCAGGGTAGCGGTCTCTGTAGCGGAGTTATTTATAGAACGAAGTAGTGAGTAGCGACGAGGAAACGCTACAACGGCGACAACGCTACTATATCTTAGATCATAGATATATATAAACAGTCTAGACTATAAGGAGAAAAAAAAAATCCACGTAGAAAACCCACTATGATTGGTTGGTTGGTTTGATATGAGTATGACGACTCACGATTGGGTATGGTTAGGCCAAAACTTCACGGGTAGGCCAATCAGAGGCAGGATAGGGCGGGACTCCAACCGCAAATCAGGAAGTGAAAATCAAAACAGACCACTGATGAACGAACCAGTCCGCGCGAAATGGCAGAGGGATTCGATGTTTCCAGGGCTTGTGATGGCATTGATGAAGATGATGTCAATAACAACAATGTCTCTCCATGGAATGAATGAATGGAAAAGATGAAGTTGTGGGATGCAGGCGCGGCGTATCTAAGGTAAGGGATAATAATGTTGTTAAACTGCCGCCGTGCACTGCAGCATTGGGCTGTGTGTTGGCACTTTCTTCGTCTGTTAACTTACCATGGTGATTGATCTGATCTGTGGTCTGGGGTCCCCACATGATTTTGGGGCCATGGAATGTTTTGTGAGTTACATATTTAAATACATTTGGTCATTTAGCTGACGCTTTCATTCAAAGCAACTTACAAATTGTGTACAACAAGTCAGCATGAGTGGTACATATCTAGCAGACAAGGATAAATAGTATTGTTTGTCTAGCAGTGTCAAGCTTGAGTGTTATACTCTGAGTAGTACATACTATACTGTAGTAGTATAGACATATTAGCATAGTTGGTGGTAGTATAGACATGGTAGCATAATAGTAAAATGCAGTAAGACAGTTATTATTAGTTAAAATTCAGATATTGAATAAGTGTTTTTGGTTGATAAAGTGGGCAGGTTTCAGCTAGGAGAGGGTATCAGGCAGCCAGAAGATGCAGAGTTTAGGGATAAATAATACATAAAGATAGAATAGAAAAGAAACTTAGCATTTTTTTGCCTGTTTGGTGGAAACTTGATAATGAAGTAAAAAAAAAAAAAAAAAAAGTAGTGCCGATGTAGCTAGCTATTTTTGACATGTTCTTGTAGTGTAGCTTGTTACATTTATCTGGGGATAGCTTCCATTGTAGTTGAGCTATATTTAATCGAGAGTAACTTGTAGTGTAGCTTGCTACATTTCCCAAGTAGCTTGCCCATCACTGCATACTGAACACTTGTGTCTATGTACGTGACTTCTATTTCATACTGCTATACTTATTTTATTTTATACTTATCTATTTTTGTCTAGCACAGTCTCTGGAGCGTAACAGAAAGAAGCATTTTGTATAAAAGTATTCTGTACTTCTGTATGACAACTAATAAAGAAACTTGAACTTGAACTTGAACTCTCTCCTCTGTTATATAGACCGGCTTCTGATCCATGTCTGACCCAGTCAGTGTGCACAGCACACGCATCAAGGAGGCAAAAAGGAACGTAATCCTGGTCAGAACAACGGGGCAGACTACAATTTTCTTTAATTTGTTAGCCATGCTAGTGATCTCTAAACAATCAATCAACACCAAAGCTAGTGATACGACCGACCCCTTCCACTCTGTCTCCAGTGTCCGCCCATGTAGTTGTTGTGTTGACAGGTTCTGGAGGTGGGCGTGGCTGGAGGTGGGCGTGGCTGGAGTGATGATCAGCAGAACGGGAAACACCTGGGCCCGGTGTTCCCGCGCTCCCTGTTAAAAGCCTCGCGGAGCTCAGTTGCTGGGCACTCTCCTCGTGGGACGCCGTTATTTTGATTTGATGCCTTTGATTTCTGTGTGCATTATACAACATTACACCTATACACTTTACAATGCATGCACTCACTTACACTACCGATATCACTGACTTCACACACCACTGTTAGTTTAATTTCATTAGTGTTTCCTTGTTTTGCCTATAGTAGTTAAGTAAATAATTTGTTAATTGACTTTGATTGTCTGCGTCTCCCTCTCTGTCATGGCCGTGCGGCCGGTTTGTGACAGCTAGATATTGTAAAAGTTTAAAGACTCACAGCCATGCTGCTGATTAATGGTAAATGGCTGCTTTTTTATATAGCGCTTTTATCCAAAGCGCTTTACAATTTGTTACTCACATTTTACCCATTCACTCACACATTCACACACCGACGGCAGAGGCGACGATGCAAGGTGCCAACCTGCTCATCGGGAGCAATTAGGGGTTAAGTGTCTTGCTCAAGGACACATCGACACGCTGCCCAGGAGGAGCGGGAATCGAACCGGGAACCTCCGGATTGCCAGACGACTGCTCTACCTCACGAGCCACTGTCGCCCCAGACTTACCACGTCCCTGTTGGTGTGTCCTTGAGCAAGGCACTGAACCCCCCCTCCCCCTTGATTGTAAGCGTGTCTCAGGGGCACAAGCTAAAAATACACCTGTAATCTCATTGTTGTGTAAATGTGGCGAAAGGAACGCTTTAAATCCTTAAATCCTAAGTGTCTTCTCGGCACAAAAGCTTGTTATGATTTCAAGCGTGCAGGGGATGCAGCTCCCTCTGAAGACACACCGTGGTTACCGTGGTCACCGTTACAGTCCCCCCCCCCTCATCGGGAGCAATTAGGCAGAATTATATCCATATGTTTTAGTTTGAAACTGCTTTTAGTCAGGGGAGTGCCATGGCTTCTCCATAGAGCTCCATTATACTTTTAGTCAGGGCAGTGTCATGGTTTCTCCATAGAGCTCCATTATACTTTTAGTCAGGGGAGTGTCATGGATTCTCCATAGAGCCCCATTATACTTTTAGTCAGGGGGAGTGTCATGGTTTCTCCATAGAGCCCCATTATACTTTTAGTCAAGGGGAGGTTTCTCCATAGAGCTCCATTATACTTTCAGTCAGGGGAGTGTCATCGTTTCTCCATAGAGCTCCATTCAAATTTTAGTCAGGGGGAGTGTCATGGTTTCTCCATAGAGCTCCATTATACTTTTAGTCAAGGGGAGGTTTCTCCATAGAACTCCATTATACTTTAAGTCACGGGAGTGTCATGGTTTCTCCATAGAGCTCCATTATACTTTTAGTCAGGGGAGTGTCATGGTTTCTCCATAGAGCTCCATTATACTTTTAGTCAGGGGAGTGTCATGTTTTATCCATAGAGCTCCATTATACTTTTAGTCAGGGGAGTGTCATGGTTTCTCCATAGAGCCCCATTATACTTTCAGTCAGGGGAGTGTCATGGTTTCTCCATAGAGCTCCATTATACTTTTAGTCAGGGGAGTGTCATGGTTTCTCCAAGAGCTCCATTATACTTTCAGTCAGGGGAGTGTCATGGTTTCTCCATAGAGCTCCATTATACTTTTAGTCGGGGGAGTGCCATGGCTTCTCCATAGAGCTCCATTATACTTTTAGTCAGGGCAGTGTCATGGTTTCTCCATAGAGCTCCATTATACTTTTAGTCATGGGAGTGTCATGGTTTCTCCATAGAGCCCCATTATACTTTTAGTCAGGGGGAGTGTCATGGTTTCTCCATAGAGCCCCATTATACTTTTAGTCAAGGGGAGGTTTCTCCATAGAGCTCCATTATACTTTCAGTCAGGGGAGTGTCATGGTTTCTCCATAGAGCTCCATTATACTTTTAGTCAGGGGAGTGTCATGGTTTCTCCATAGAGCTCCATTATACTTTTAGTCAGGGGAGTGTCATGTTTTATCCATAGAGCTCCATTATACTTTTAGTCAGGGGTGTGTCATGGTTTCTCCATAGAGCTCCATTATATTTTCAGTCAGGGGAGTGTCATGGTTTCTCCATAGAGCTCCATTATACTTTTAGTCAGGGGAGTGTCATGGTTTCTCCATAGAGCTCCATTATACTTTCAGTCAGGGGAGTGTCATGGTTTCTCCATAGAGCTCCATTATACTTTTAGTCAGGGGAGTGCCATGGCTTCTCCATAGAGCTTCATTATACTTTCAGTCAGGGCAGTGTCATGGTTTCTCCATAGAGCTCCATTATACTTTTAGTCAGTGGAGTGTCATGGTTTCTCCATAGAGCCCCATTATACTTTTAGTCAGGGGGAGTGTCATGGTTTCTCCATAGAGCCCCATTATACTTTTAGTCAAGGGGAGGTTTATCCATAGAGCTCCATTATACTTTCAGTCAGGGGAGTGTCATGGTTTCTCCATAGAGCTCCATTATACTTTTAGTCAGGGGAGTTTCATGGTTTCTCCATAGAGCTCCATTATACTTTTAGTCAGGGGAGTGTCATGTTTTATCCATAGAGCTCCATTATACTTTTAGTCAGGGGAGTGTCATGGTTTCTCCATAGAGCTCCATTATATTTTCAGTCAGGGGAGTGTCATGGTTTCTCCATAGAGCTCCATTATACTTTTAGTCAGGGGAGTGTCATGGTTTCTCCATAGAGCTCCATTATACTTTTAGTCAGGGGAGTGTCATGGTTTCTCCATAGAGCTCCATTATACTTTTAGTCAGGGGGGTGTCATGGATTCTCCATAGAGCCCCATTATACTTTTAGTCAGGGGGAGTGTCATGGTTTCTCCATAGAGCCCCATTATACTTTTAGTCAAGGGGAGGTTTCTCCATAGAGCTCCATTATACTTTCAGTCAGGGGAGTGTCATCGTTTCTCCATAGAGCTCCATTCAAATTTTAGTCAGGGGGAGTGTCATGGTTTCTCCATAGAGCTCCATTATACTTTTAGTCAAGGGGAGGTTTCTCCATAGAACTCCATTATACTTTAAGTCACGGGAGTGTCATGGTTTCTCCATAGAGCTCCATTATACTTTTAGTCAGGGGAGTGTCATGGTTTCTCCATAGAGCTCCATTATACTTTTAGTCAGGGGAGTGTCATGTTTTATCCATAGAGCTCCATTATACTTTTAGTCAGGGGAGTGTCATGGTTTCTCCATAGAGCCCCATTATACTTTCAGTCAGGGGAGTGTCATGGTTTCTCCATAGAGCTCCATTATACTTTTAGTCAGGGGAGTGTCATGGTTTCTCCAAGAGCTCCATTATACTTTCAGTCAGGGGAGTGTCATGGTTTCTCCATAGAGCTCCATTATACTTTTAGTCAGGGGAGTGCCATGGCTTCTCCATAGAGCTCCATTATACTTTTAGTCAGGGCAGTGTCATGGTTTCTCCATAGAGCTCCATTATACTTTTAGTCATGGGAGTGTCATGGTTTCTCCATAGAGCCCCATTATACTTTTAGTCAGGGGGAGTGTCATGGTTTCTCCATAGAGCCCCATTATACTTTTAGTCAAGGGGAGGTTTCTCCATAGAGCTCCATTATACTTTCAGTCAGGGGAGTGTCATGGTTTCTCCATAGAGCTCCATTATACTTTTAGTCAGGGGAGTGTCATGGTTTCTCCATAGAGCTCCATTATAATTTTAGTCAGGGGAGTGTCATGTTTTATCCATAGAGCTCCATTATACTTTTAGTCAGGGGTGTGTCATGGTTTCTCCATAGAGCTCCATTATATTTTCAGTCAGGGGAGTGTCATGGTTTCTCCATAGAGCTCCATTATACTTTTAGTCAGGGGAGTGTCATGGTTTCTCCATAGAGCTCCATTATACTTTCAGTCAGGGGAGTGTCATGGTTTCTCCATAGAGCTCCATTATACTTTTAGTCAGGGGAGTGCCATGGCTTCTCCATAGAGCTTCATTATACTTTCAGTCAGGGCAGTGTCATGGTTTCTCCATAGAGCTCCATTATACTTTTAGTCAGTGGAGTGTCATGGTTTCTCCATAGAGCCCCATTATACTTTTAGTCAGGGGGAGTGTCATGGTTTCTCCATAGAGCCCCATTATACTTTTAGTCAAGGGGAGGTTTATCCATAGAGCTCCATTATACTTTCAGTCAGGGGAGTGTCATGGTTTCTCCATAGAGCTCCATTATACTTTTAGTCAGGGGAGTTTCATGGTTTCTCCATAGAGCTCCATTATACTTTTAGTCAGGGGAGTGTCATGTTTTATCCATAGAGCTCCATTATACTTTTAGTCAGGGGAGTGTCATGGTTTCTCCATAGAGCTCCATTATATTTTCAGTCAGGGGAGTGTCATGGTTTCTCCATAGAGCTCCATTATACTTTTAGTCAGGGGAGTGTCATGGTTTCTCCATAGAGCTCCATTATACTTTTAGTCAGGGGAGTGTCATGGTTTCTCCATAGAGCTTCATTATACTTTCAGTCAGGGGAGTGTCATGGTTTCTCCATAGAGCTAAATGTTTTTGTGTGCAGCATCTCAGCGCTGTATTGCTGATGCTCAAATGCAGCACGTTTATAAACAAGCAGCCTGTCTATTCTGGACTCCATACATAACAGTAGAGATGTTCTCAGACGGACCCCTGGATGAGATCTTATTAAATATGGGTCCATGGCCTGTTCTGTCTCCATCTATGGCAAGACCACCCGCATTTCATTGTATACTTGTATGCCGTGACAAATAAAACTCTTGACTTGACTTGATCTATGAGAAGCTAGCCAGAATGAAGAGCACGTTCAGCCAAAGGGCTCGGACGGCCGGCTCTGCTGCCTATCTATCACTGTCAGAACTCGGGACTTGATAACTAGAGACTCATATTACTGGACTATCTTGTATGTATTTTTTTTGTATCCACTTTTTCTCCTTTTTCTGTTTTTCTCCTATCCCAATTTAGTCGTGCCAATTCCCCCCTCCCCTGTCTTGATCGTTGCTCGCATGTGCCCCCCACTGGTCGGTCATAGGGAGGGTTGAAGAATCTATCGCATGTCCCCTCCGATACATGCAGAGTCAGCCAGCCACTTTTTTTCACCTGCCAGTGCGGACTCTCATTGGTGAGGTCTAACGTGTGGGAGGCTCACACTACCCTCGACATCTCCTGTCCTTGCTGTGCAGGCGCCCTGACCGACCTGTAGGAGTCGCTGTTTACAATGACCAAATTACCACCCATCGACTCCCCTCCCGCTGACTCTGCCAATTGAGTCAGTATGACGGCCGGCCCGAGCCGGAGGCAACGCTGACAGCCGGATTCATTACCAGTGTCTCATGCGTTGGTGCCACTATCTTGTATGTATTTGTACTTTTTTACATTATATTGTATTGTATTTATATTTTATATTGTATCTACAGTGTATACAGATACTGGACTGTATAGGAATGTGAAGCTCTGTATCCCCCCCCCCCCCATGCTGGTTTGACACCCGAATTTCCCCAAGGGGATTAATAAAGGATCATCTTATCTTATCTTATCTTATCTGGGGGCTCTTCACATGAGAAGGTGGAGAACCACTGATTTAAAATATTTGGGGGGAAAAGAAAACGACCCATGATGCCTCAGGTGAAACAGAGATGCCTACGAAAAGCAGAATAACACATTTTGTGACGCTTCTGGCAAAACATTGCGTGCAGCCAAATGAAACAGTGTGACGAGAGGAACCAGAGACAGACAGACAGACAGAGAGCTGTTCTTATCAATCAAGTCCATCGATTTCCACTTTTATATTCCCCTACACACCTGTTTCCAGACAAACCAAGTGAAACACGGTCAGCTTTGTCTATACAGAACTGAATAGACACTTTTATTGAAGAGATGTTCTGGTTGTGATAGAAACATAGAAACAAAAAAACAAACAAACAAAACAAATAATACCTGAAAACTATGTCTTTCCTTTTTTTTTTTTTTTTTTACTTTTTCTCCCCATTTTCTATTTTTCTCCCATCCCAATTTTGTATATACAATTCTTCCCTCCCCTGTCTTGAACGTTGCTAGACTATGCCTCCCACAGGTCGGTTGTAGTGAGGATAGAAGCCTTGCATCACGTGTCCCCTCCGGTACACGAGGAGGCAGCCTGTCGCATCTTTTCACCGCAGCAGCTCGAACTCTCAGTGGCGAGGAGTAACGTGTGGGAGGCTCACGCTGCCCCCGTTACTTCCTGATTCTGCTGTACAGGCGCACCAACCGACCTGTAGGAGTCGCTGTCCACAACGTCCAATCCCCACCCACCGGCTTTCCCACCCTCTAACACTTGCCAATTGTGTTAGTATAAACGACCGGCCAGCCGGTAGCAACGCCGAGAGCTGGGCTTGAACCCAGCGTCTCCTGTGTTAGAGGCGAGCGCCTTGCCCACAAACTATGTCTTTCCTCTAGATCTTTGGGGAAATACCGCTTGAGGTGGAAGAGAACAAGGGGTTTGGATCTCGGAGAGAAATAGGCCACGGAATCTAAATGAGACATGTCAGGATTTTGTATGTATTTATTTATTAATTATTATTATTTATTGTTATTTGTTTAGTTTTTGCTACACACACTTCTGTCTCTTAGGCTGCGTTCACACTGCAGGCCTTGGAGCTCAATTCTGATTTATTTCGCAGATCCCATTTTAACCCTTTCATTACCAAATGATTAACCCTTTCACTGCGACACTACAGCAGGTTAACCCTTTCACTGCCACACAACAAATGGTTAACCCTTTCACAACCACACAACAAATGGTTAACTCTTTCACAACCACACTACAGAAGGTTAATGTGAGAACTGGGGTCTGGAGCACAGCCCAATTGCTGAATACACGAGAAGAGAAAGGAGCGGTTTCAAGGGTGTTTAATGGTAATTGAGCAACACAGGAATTGGGGGGAAATAGAACGGGTTATGTTCTGTCCTGTGGCTGCCACGGCGGCAGTGAGCGAGCAAGCGGTCCTGGTGCTTGTCGGGGGAGCTGCTGGGTGGCAGCGGGAGAATAGGTGTTCCTCTTCGGGAACGGTGATGTCCAGACAGGGACGCTGGAGCTGCTGGGTGGCAGCGGGAGAATAGGCGTTCCTCTTCGGGAACAGGTGATGTCCAGACAGGGACGCTGGAGCTGCTGGGTGGCAGCGGGAGAATAGGTGTTCCTCTTTGGGAACAGGTGACGTCCAGACAGGGACGGCGGTCCTTTGGGGGCACAGGAGAGAAACGGGTTAGAGTAAGCCAATACACAGAGGGTATCTAGCAGTAGAGCTTTTGGCAGAGACGTCGTACCTGGGCAGTGGTAATTAATACCACGACAGCTTCTGGTCAGTGTCGAGGTGTAGAAATAGTCCCCTCATCAGGGAAGGATTGGGTGCAGCTGGGGAGAGTGGGGTGCTTGACCGTGTGTGAATTAGGGGGATGGAATACAGCTGGGCGTATGAGGGTGAAGGAATAAAGAGAGGATGAGGAGGAGTGCGCAGTGGATAGAGAGGGGGATGAAGAGGAGCGTGTGGAGGACGTGAGGGGAAAAGGAGGGGGAGTGAAGTAGGCCCGTGCTGTGATTATGACAGGACCCCCCCCTCGATGGGCGCCTCCCGGTGGCCCAGGTTTGTCAGGGTGAGCCCGATGAAAGTCCTGGATGAGAGTTGGGTCCAGGATCATCGAGCGGGAGATCCAGCTCCGCTCCTCTGGGCCGTAGCCCTCCCAGTCGACCAGGTACTGGAAGCCGCGGCCGCGTCGCCGCACGACCAGCAACTCCCGGACCACGTAGCCCGGGTGGTCGTCTATCACCAGCGGAGGAGGGGGCTCTGGAGCAGGGGGAGACAGGGGACTGGAAACCACCGGTTTGAGCTGGGAGACATGGAAGGAAGGGTGAATGCGCATATGGGGGGGGAGCTGGAGCTTGACAACAGAGGGATTAATGAGGGACAGGATCTTGTAGGGCCCCACGAAGCGGGGGGTTAGCTTTCGTGAGACGGATTTGAGTGGCAGGTCTCGAGACGAGAGCCATACCATCTGACCTGGTACATAGGCGGGAGCCGGGGTCCGGTGGCGGTCGGCGAAGCGCCGGTTCTGGTCCGCAGTCCGGAGCAGCGCAGCCCTCGTCTCCTCCCAGATCGTCCTGCAGCGACGGAGATGGTCTTGCACCGACGGCACGGCAATCTCCTCTTCCTGGGCAGGGAACAGCGGGGGTTGGTAGCCCAAAGACGACTCAAAGGGGGACTGGTCTGTGGCCGCCGAAGAGCCGGGGTCCCGGGCTGTCACGCAGCGGAGTGCGGATCCCAGCTCCTGGTTGGCCCGCTCCGACTGGCCGTTGGTCTGTGGGTGGAACCCGGAGGAGAGGCTGACCGTGGCCCCCAGAGCCCGACAGAAAGCCCTCCAGACCTGGGATATGAACTGAGGGCCCCTGTCGGAGACGATGTCAGCCGGGATCCCATGGAGCCGGAAGACGTGGAGTACCATCAGGTCAGCAGTCTCTGTAGCAGAGGGGAGTTTGGGGAGAGCAACAAAGTGCACAGCCTTTGAGAAACGGTCAACAATGGTGAGGATGGCAGTGTTACCGTGTGAGAGGGGAAGGCCGGTGACGAAGTCCAGGGCGACGTGCGACCAGGGCCGACCGGGGACTGGGAGCGGACGAAGTAGCCCGGCGGGTGGTCGATGGGAGGCCTTCGCTCGAGCACACACGGTGCACGCCAGGACGAAAGCGCGGGTGTCCTCTCTCATGGTGACCCACCAGAAGTGCCTCTTCAGCAGGGATAGTGTCCGGTCGATCCCCGGGTGGCACGCGAACCGGGAAGCGTGAACCCACTCGAGCACCTTGGAGCGGACGAGGTCAGGGACAAAAAGCCGGTTAGGTGGACCGTTACCTGGGTCCGGCTGGGCACGCTGTGCCTCCCTGACGACGGACTGGATCTCCCAGGTGGCGGTGGCCACCAGACAGGAAGTGGAAAGGATGGTGTCGGGGTGTGTGGAACCCTCCTCAGGGACGAACTGCCGGGAGAGGGCGTCTGGCTTGGTGTTCTTGGAACCAGGCCGGTAGGTCAGGGTGAAGTTAAATCTAGCGAAGAACAACGCCCAGCGAGCCTGGCGAGAGTTCAGGCGCTTGGCCGTAGAGACGTAGGCGAGGTTCTTGTGGTCCGTCCAAACCAGGAAGGGAACCTCCGATCCCTCCAGCCAGTGCCTCCATTCCTCCAGGGCTAGCTTGACCGCCAGGAGCTCCAGGTTCCCGATGTCGTAGTTGACCTCGGCTGGGGTTAGGCGGCGTGAGAAAAAGCCGCAGGGGTGCAGCTTCTGGTCGGTGGCAGAGCGCTGGGAAAGAACCGCCCCTACTCCGGTGCAGGAGGCGTCCACCTCCACCATGAACTGGCGGGACGTGTCCGGCTGGACGAGGATGGGGGCGGTGGTGAAGCGCCGTCGCAGCTCGGCGAAGGCGGAGTCCACTGCGTCGGACCAGACGAAGGGCACCGAAGGCGAGGTGAGTTGGGTGAGGGGCGCCGCGACCAGGCTGTAGTCCCTGATGAAGCGCCGATAAAAGTTGGCGAATCCCAGGAAACGTTGGAGCTGTTTAACGTTGGTGGGATGGGGCCAGTCGGACACCGCTCTGATCTTCTCGGGGTCCGCCCGGATCTTGCCGCCCTCTATGATGTAGCCGAGGAAGCCGATGGAGGAGACGTGGAACTCACACTTCTCCGCCTTGACGAACAGCTTGTTCTCTAGAAGACGCTGGAGGACCCGGCGGACGTGCTGGACATGCTCCTCCATGGAGCGGGAGAAGATCAGGATGTCGTCTAAGTAGACGAATACGGAGCGGTGGAGTAGGTCACGGAGAACGTCATTGACGAGGGCCTGGAAGACAGCAGGGGCGTTGGTCAGGCCGAAAGGCATTACCTTGTACTCGAAGTGGCCGAGGGGTGTCTTGAAGGCCGTCTTCCACTCGTCTCCTTCCCGCATGCGGACAAGGTGGTAGGCGTTCCTGAGGTCCAGTTTTGTGAAGATGGTGGCACCTTGCAGGGGCTCAAAAGCAGAGTCGATTAAAGGTAGGGGGTATTTGTTCTTTACTGTGATGTTGTTGAGACCCCGGTAATCGATACAGGGGTGAAGGGAACGATCCTTCTTGGAAACGAAGAAGAATCCTGCGCCGACAGGAGAGGAGGAGGGGTGATTATGCCCGAGGCCAGGGATTCGTGAACGTACTTCTCCATTGATTCTCTCTCTGGGCGCGAGAGGTTGAACAGGCGACTAGCGGGGAGTGGCGCCCCGGGGAGCAAATCAATGGCGCAGTCGTATTGGCGATGGGGAGGCAGGGAGAGAGCCTGCTGTTTGCTAAAAACTGCCTTCAAATCGTGGTAGGCCGGCGGAATAGTAGACAGATCTATGTTTTCTTTGGGGGGGTGCGAACCGGCGCCCTCTAGTGGCGACCGAGCCGACTGCAGACAAGCGACGTGACAGTGGGCGCTCCAGCTGGTCACCAGGCCGGTAGGCCAATTGATAACGGGATTGTGTAACTTGAGCCAAGGCATGCCAAGGACAATGGGATTGTGGGGAGAGTTGGTAACGTGAAAACCGAATATTCTCGCTGTGATTCCCGGATAGCAGAAGGTGAAGGGGTACGGTGTGGCGAGTAATCCGCGTGAGAAGTTTCCCGTTTAACCCCCGGGCATCACGGGGTATCGGCAAGGCGTCAGTAGTGATGTTGTAACGGGAGACTACTCCGGCGTCGATGAGGTTCTCGTCGGCCCCTGAGTCAACCAGGGCAGATAACGGGAGTGTTTGGTTATTCAGACACAGCGTGGCGCGGAATAGCATGTTTGGGCCAGAGCTGGGAGCGATATCTAGACTCGAACAGACGCCTAGCGCTACTGTCGAGCCCCGTCGTTTGGGGCGAAGCGGGCATGAGACAATGGAGTGACCTGTTTGGCCGCAGTACAGGCATGCTCCTGTGGCGAGCCTGTGTCGGCGCTCGCTGGGGGGAAGACGTGAGCGGTCGAGATCCATGGGCTCGGAGGAACTATTTTCTTCAGCACGGGCGGCGCGACGAGGCGGACCGGGTATAGGCGAACGAGCGGTGCTAGCCTTCTCTCGACGACGTATTCGATAGCGTATTCGCTTACGCTGCAGCTTCCCTGGCGGATCGAAAACAAGCCGGAGGCCCCCTCTGAGCCATCTGGAGGGTGGTCAAACACTTTACGCATGTCGTCGACGTACTCGGAGTACGAAGTGCAGAGGAAGGAATTATTAAAGTGGAGAGCGGTGGCCCATCTCAACGCCGCGCCTGTGAGCAGCGCCGACAGGTAAGCTACTTTAGACCTATCGCTGTGAAACGTGTGGGGTTGTTGTTCGAACACTAACGAGCACTGGAATAAAAACGCACGGCATTTGGAGACGCTTCCATCGTAACGCTCTGGTGCGGGGACAGGGGGTTCTCTATGCGGGGGGCTTGGTGCAGCGGGGGAAGCGGCTGGTAGGGCCTGCTGTGCCAGGTGTGCCTCGATACGGCGATATTGTGTTTCTTGCTCCGCAGAGCCGTGTGCGAGAGCGGTAAGCTGAGCAATGATGTCATCCAACGAGTGAGCGAGTTGGTCTACCCGAGCATTCTGGTCGTCGATAATACTCACGGGCTCCCCTTGAAACGTCCTCTTACGTGATGGATGTGTATCCTCCTCCTCGGTCTCGAGTACAGCTGGTGCTGACATCTTGGTCATGGTATACTGTGAGAACTGGGGTCTGGAGCACAGCCCAATTGCTGAATACACGAGAAGAGAAAGGAGCGGTTTCAAGGGTGTTTAATGGTAATTGAGCAACACACGAATTGGGGGGAAATAGAACAGGGTTATGTTCTGTCCTGTGGCTGCCACGGCGGCAGTGAGCGAGCAAGTGGTCCTGGTGCTTGTCGGGGGAGCTGCTCGGTGGCAGCGGGAGAATAGGTGTTCCTCTTCGGGAACGGTGACATCCAGACAGGAACGCTGGAGCTGCTGGGTGGCAGCGGGAGAATAGGCGTTCCTCTTCGGGAACAGGTGACGTCCAGACAGGGACGCTGGAGCTGCTGGGTGGCAGCGGGAGAATAGGTGTTCCTCTTCGGGAACAGGTGACGTCCAGACAGGGACGGCGGTCCTTTGGGGGCACAGGAGAGAAACGGGTTAGAGTAAGCCAATACACGGAGGGTATCTAGCAGTAGAGCTTTTGGCAGAGACGTCGTACCTGGGCAGTGGTAATTAATACCACGACAGCTTCTGGTCAGCGTCGAGGTGTAGAAATAGTCCCCTCATCAGGGAAGGATTGGGTGCAGCTGGGGAGAGTGGGGTGCTTGACCGTGTGTGAATTAGGGGGATGGAATACAGCTGGGCGTATGAGGGTGAAGGAAGAAAGAGAGGATGAGGAGGAGTGCGCAGTGGATAGAGAGGGGGATGAAGAGGAGCGTGTGGAGGACGTGAGGGGAAAAGGAGGGGGAGTGAAGTAGGCCCGTGCTGTGATTATGACAGTTAACCCTTTCACTACCACACTACAGAAGGTTAACCCTTTCACTACCACACTACAGACTGTTGACCTTCTGCAGTGTGGTAGTGAAAGGGTTAAATGTGACCAATATCAGATACCAGTGTGAACCGGTCACGCTCCTGGGCCCTATTCCCCGTACCTGGCTAACTGAGTTAGCCGGATAATTTTCAGCATAGCTTGACTTAAGCTAGACATTTCCGTTCCCCGACGTCGGATTGTCTAAATCGCCATGGTAACAGATCAGAAAGTTTGAACCTGCTCCAGAGCAGGGTTTAGTTCAGTTAGCTGGATAACCTGCATGGCCACACCCTCACAAAGAAATCCCAGCTCGCTTCCTGAAATAATTTTCACAGTCTAGATCCCATTATGCCATTCTAAATTATGTTTTTGTGCTTCGTTTGAAATGTAAAATAATAGGTCTACCTAAAATGCTGATAATAAATCATATTCAGCCTATGAATTTACTTTGTCCTATATAATGCACGTCATATTTATACGGATACGGCGCTCGCGACACACACAGTTATTTTAATAACGGACTAAACGGATCATTGCAAATGTGAATCCCGCTGGGATATTTTTAATGAATGAAACCTATCGGGTGTTTGGCTCTGATTCGTTTAATATTCTTCGCTGTGTATTTGCTTAAAGCCCAACCTCCAGGTTAAACCCTACTGATCAATTATGGGTATAGTTTACATCATTGGTATATAATTTCATTATTTCTTTTTTTCCATTTGACACCGGAAATGCCACTCTGAAAGAGTTAAAAAGGTCCACGCACGAATAACATGCACGCGCGAATCAAAAAAGCTTATCAAACGCCGACGTCACTACAGGTGCATATTAATGAGCCGAATCTAAAAGCTTATCAGATGCTACCACGGCCGTGACGTCACTTCAGGAAATGCCTTGCCCGTCCGGGTCATAGTACTATATCAATGGTGGCCCACTCGGTGCATCACAGTTAGCCCAATAGCTCCGCCGTCCCTGCTACAGTCGGGACCACTACACTGACGTTAGCCTATGGTTCTCTCCTCTTTGTGTGCCCCTGTCCTCGCGGGTGTCCTGCGGAGGAGCTTGTGGACGCGACAACAGCGGCGGCCGTAGCGTAGGGTGTTTGAGCCTGTAGCATTAGTTAGCTCATAGCTATCGTGTACCACTAGCCTTTATGGGCTCGAGCACCCTACAGGCTGCCACCATTGTCGCGTCCATGGGCCCCCCGGCAGGGTACCCGTGGGGACGGGGTGTACAGAGAGGAGAGAACCATTTTGGGTCGGCCGTTCATGCCGGCCAGCGAGCCGGATGTCGGGATAAGTTGTTAGCACAATAGCTACCAAGCTAAGCTATGTTAGCTACTAACGTTATAAACACAATATGTGTACAACGATACAATGATTTACATTATTACAAATATGGTAACGTGGTTGTGGCTTTTACAAATAGTGGTTAGCTTTAGAGATGGATGGCTATAATCACGGAGCAATAGTGTTAGGTGAAACAGATACATTTTCATTCGGCTAGTAGTAGCAAGCATATATCTATGGTAGCAAGGCTCTCTGCCTGCAGTGCCTGCCACTAGCTGTGTGTGACTCTCAGCGCCCCCTGGTGAGCCCCCTGGTGCCCTGCACCTGTTGTGACGAGATCATTTCGATTACACACGCACGTTATGAACCATTGATTAAAATATCCACGTGCGTGGTGATTGTGTTGGGCAGACAAAATGTTTGATAAAAACGCTAAAACTGGGTCAATTTCAATACTTTTTTTTTCTTTCTTCATGAAAGTCACCGTTGGCCTAGTCCACATTGTTTATTGAACAAAAATACAACGTGAAGGTTGGCCTTTAATGGAGCACCTGGATGCGTTTCATTCAAGCATATGAAGCGTCTATGCGCGGATTGTGGATATGAATTATGAGGAATCTGAATCTGTGGAGTATTTAATTGTATCACTGTCACTGTGACAGTGTCACACGTTATTGTGATATTGTAACTGGGATTAAAATATATGAGGAGATGCGCTGTTTGATGGATTTGATGACGTGACGTGACTTGATAAATTGAATGAGCCTTTGACGTTTTTGATGAATGAATTTGAAAAAATGCATTTATCTTTTCAAGCACTGTTATCTGATGATGAACATGAGGTGTCACTGGTATAAACCAAAGGGTAATCAATTCAATGCATGTATGGATTAGGTCCGAAACAGATTAAAACCTGATTAATAGTGTAACTGCAAGCCTCCCTCCAAGCCTCTCTTTGGAAACCATGTATTTATATAGTACATAATACCTAAGCACATACAGTACAGATATCCTCATAATATAATTCGTATCAATTAGATATACTATTTGGGTTTGTTTTTATCCTTATTCTGAAAGAGTTGAACTAATTATTTTCGCTAGCAAGATCTCATTTGATTATTCATTCCATAAGCCTACTGCCAGCAGGCACGTTTAAAGAAATATAATCTGATTGATTGGGGTAATGAGGGACTTAAAATTAGCCTATAGATTATGCATTTAACTTGTCGGCGAGGCTATTGAGCCGTACTGCATTGTACCCATTCTGCAATCTGTTAATAAAGTTTTAAATCAATCAATCAATCAATGCCGAAAATTGAGAAAATCAGGATTTCTGCGATCGACACCTGCTGTCTTTTCAGCTGAGGCGGCCGCGTGCAATTATCCTGAGTCTCAAGTCTGGTTCGAATGAACGAGACTGAATCAGCGTTCGAGGAACAGGAAAATCCCGGATTCAAACATCGGGTTAATTGAATCTGGATAATGGGACTTTTGATCGACTTAGTTGAACCAGGTACGGGGAATAGGGCCCTGAACTGAACCTGAATGTGTGAACAATAACGATGATTGATGTAAACATGGAGGTAAACACTAAAGTCACAGATGATGGTTTAATTGACAAGTTTAATGCAGTTAGTTTAGTTTAGTTTATTTATTTATTTAGCACATTATTTAAAAAAACTGAGGGAACGAAGCCCAAAGGGCTTGTACAAAGTTCCACTCCCATCCCATCAATGTCCATAATCATATATGAACGAAATACATGTAAACATGGTCTAGAAAATAAACTCAAAACAAGATCAGAGACATAATGCAAACATTATAGCGAAAAAATGGAAGATAACAAAACACAGCAACAAGAGTCAATAACAAGAAAAAAAAGGAGAAAAAGTACAAGAAGGCAAAGGAGAGGGAGGGCAGCTAATCAAAACGAATCATACCTGTATCTGATTTAGGTGTGATCTATTCAAATGGCCCAAATTAGAATTGAAAAGATCAGATTCCATGTGATTTGTGTTGTTCACACTGTTGTGAAACCCCCCCCCTAGATCTGAGTCACATATAAATGGTAAATAGTGCATTTTATCCAAAGTGCTTTACACCCGTTCACACATTCATACACCGACGGGGGAGGCGACCACGTGAGGTGCCGACCTGTTCATCAGGAGCAATTAGGGGTTAAGTGTCTTGCTCTTGTTAAGTGACTATAGTGAAAAATCAACATGCACTCTCTCAAAAAATATTGTTGTGCTGGGAATTGCTCCCCTTAATTGTCATCAGATGAAAAAATTTACAATTCCCGCACTCACTTTTTCTCTGCTTTTATTGTCGTCAACGTTTCGGCTATTCAGCCTTCATCATGCCACTGTCCTGATGAAGGCTGAATAGCCGAAACGTTGACGACAATAAAAGCAGAGAAAAAGTGAGTGCGGGAATTGTAAATTTTTTCATCTTGTTAAGTGACTACCTGGGTGGAGCAGGAATCGAACCGGGAACCCTCCGGATTACCGGACGACCGCTCTTATCTCCTGAGCCACTGTCGCCTGCGGCCTGGTCGTAGCCTGGGAGACGTGGAGGAGGTACTTGTCCCCTCTGAGCTAGGGGGAGAGGGGAGGGGGGAGAGGGGAGAGGGGAGGGGGGAGACTTGGAGGAGGTGCTTGTCCACTCTGAGCTGGGGGGAGAGGGGAGAGGGGAGGGGGGAGATGTGGAGGAGGTACTTGTCCCCTCTGAGCTGGGGGGAGAGGGGAGAGGGGAGAGGGGAGAGGGGAGAGGGGAGAGGGGAGAGGGGAGAGGGGAGGGGGAGACTTGGAGGAGGTGCTTGTCCACTCTGAGCTGGGGGGAGAGGGGAGGGGGGAGACGTGGAGGAGGTACTTGTCCACTCTGAGCTGGGGGGAGAGGGGAGAGGAGAGGGGGGAGAGAGGAGAGGGGAGAGGAGAGAGGAGAGAGGGGAGAGGGGAGGAGGTGCTTGTCCACTCTGAGCTGGGGGAGGGGGGAGAGGGGAGAGAGGGGGGGGAGAGGGGAGAGGGGAGACGTGGAGGAGGTACTTGTCCACACTGAGCTGGGGGGAGGGGGGAGAGGGGAGAGAGGGGAGGGGAGGAGAGGGGGGGACGAGCAGGTGCAGGGGGGAGAGGGGCTGGGGGAGAGGGGGTAGAGGGGGGGGGGGAGGGGGAGAGGGGGAGAAACACAGATCGATCCGGTTGTCCACAGATAAAATAAGAAATCAAGGTGTTTTTCCTCCTGGTGGCAGCGCCCCCTGGCACGGCTTCACAGGCTGCGGGAGATTAGAAAGTGAGTTTCCCAGACAACAAACAAAGTGCATCATTAAACCACGACCCCGGCACCGCAGGCCACTTTGTCTGCTAAGTGTGATTTGATCCAACATTTAAATCCAGGTGTCCGGGAGGGGGAGGAGGGTTTAGTAGTGTGAGGGTTTAAAAACTCTTCCTCTTGTCTATTCAAATATACTCGCTTGTCCGCCCACTGCCTCTTTAGACGAGAGATCTGAAGACGAACTCAACTGTTAGCTGTCAATCAAGGATCTTCTGATGGAAAGTGATCAACTTCAGGCCTAGATCTAAACATACAGGTTGATTGACAGGCTGGATCTAAACATACAGGTTGATTGACAGGCTGGATCTAAACATACAGGTTGATTGACAGGCTGGATCTAAACATACTGGTTGATTGACAGGCTGGATCTAAACATACTGGTTGATTGACAGGCTGGATCTAAACAAAATGACTGTGTGATGTGATTCAGATCCGAATCTGAATCTGAATCGGGAGGTAGAGAGCAGTCGTCTGGTAATGAGCAGGGTGGCACCGATGAGCAGGGTGGCACCTTGCATGGTTACCTCTGCCGTCGGTGTGTGAATGTGTGAGTGAACGGGTGAATGTGAGGAACAGAATTGTAAAGCGCTTTGGATAAAAGCTGCTATATAAATGCATTTATAAATCTAGATCTGAATCTGAATCATGTGCTGTCAAGCCGGACAGTGAGGCTCTCTGTTGGGCCACAGAGGGAACGACATGCTTCTGTCCAGATTTAGCCTTTAAAGGTGCAGTACGCATTCTGGGGAGAGACGTTTATTTACATTTGCAGAGCCTGCGGTTAGATTATTGTATTTTATATCATCATGCATCAAAATAGCATCATTCTGAGGCACCGTGAACTATAGGGCTGACTGAAAGCTTTGACGCTTCAATCCCTGCAATGGTAATTGATACCGGAATCAAGATTCAAATGCTTCGATACTCGAGAAAATTAGCCCAATAAATCTCACCGTCCTGTTTATTGTGTCCTATATGTTACTTTCGTGTTTTATATTGTCTAGATCCTTTTTTTATATACACCGTGGGAAGGGGGTAACGCAATTGAAATTGTCTGTATACAATAAAGTTGACTTTGACTTTGAAATAGCTTTTATAGTAATAATAATTCAATGTTCATTTTGAAAATCGGTTATTCTCAGACAAGTCATGAGAACCTTCAGGAAACCTGTCTACCCCATAGCTCTCATTCTCCCACTACTTTGAATCAGAATCAGAATCAGAATCAGAATCAGAAATCAGAATCAGGGCGGCCGGGTAGCGCAGCGGACTAAGCGTCTGCCTACCACCGCAGAGACAGTGGGATCGAATCCAGCTGCAGCGGTACCTCCGGCTTGGTCGGTCGTCCACACTGACACAATAGACCTGTCGCTAAACCACGCCCCAAAATAGAATTTGTCCAATCATATCACAGCAAAAATCCTCGCTGCAGAAAATTCGGTCAACACCATTCGTGGGCTGCATCAAACCAAACGTCTGTGATCGAAACCACTGTGAAGAGTTCAGTTTATATGTTATTATCTACCTAACAGCCTGTTCCACCCCAGGTGAAAATCTGCATAAAATGTATACCTAGGTAAATGGAATATTGCTCCACTTCTATAAGGGCTATTTGCATATTCTTGGTATCTAGGAACATCTATGGACCTCAATGAATGTATTCTCAGTGTCAGAAATATTGTGTCTATTACTAGGCTTGCTTAAATTGTGATGAAACAAAGGAAAATATGAATTATGATTTTTCTTTTCATCTTTGACAGTGAATAAACCCATGATAATAATGACCAAACTTAAAAAACTGCCACTGAGCTCATTCAGTACCCTCTTGAGATCATGTGTACAAAAGATCTAAGGAAATTGATAAAGGGAAGATGATCAAACTGAAGGTTCTGTATATACAGTACTGAATTCTCCCATCCGGACCAATGCAATTTGAAATATTATTATAGAATATAGAATATATGCTTATACATTACCTTATTATAGCCAATTCGCACATTTATATATATATATACATATAGTATCTTTCAAATGGCCGAGTTCAATTTGGATATAGTATCACCAGGCGTGCATAATAACAGATACTGATATTTACTGTAATCGACTGTACTATTTTATTTCCCCCACAGTGTAACCATTTTGAAACTAATTTCAGATCTAATTCTTCCTACATGGTAACAATAGTGTGGAGGAACTGACTGCGTTTCAATATTTGTCAAAAACGTTACCTTTTGTAGCTTATTATCGCGAATCATAACAATTATTGATATGATTCATTCAGAACGCTGAACTTTGAACCACCATAGTATGTGACAGGAAGTGTAGATCGGAGAAATTACAACGCTGGAAGATAGCTAGCGATCTCCTCTACAAAATGGCCGCAAAAAAACTACAATTCCCATGGTTCAACATTTCCATTTCCGGTTCCGGGTCAGAATAGACGATCGCAAATAGAAAACTTAAAATGATATAAGTACACTTTTAACCTATTGCTAAACTATTGCCAACCTAACGTTTTACATTCTACATGCATTTTTGACATAGTAGTGATGTTCATACTTGAAAACGGTTGATTTTAAAATCACAAATTATTTTCATCTTCATAAAAATATGCCTATATGATAATAAGGTCAAAAGGGGTCGGTACCGACCCCGTCGAGTGGAACAGGTTTATCTGATGGTGAAACGCTGTGCGTGGGGTACCTGTAATTCGGACACCAGGTACCCTGAAAGACTGGATGGAAGAGTATATTTCATACCTATTCCGAAGCCCAAAAGAGAACTCGAGAAATGCAAGCGGTGGATTCTGCTGTGTCGTCGACCACATACACAACTGAATGTGAAGACCATTACCAAGGACACTTATGTTTGCTCAAAGGTAAGGTCAATTCATAAAGACATAATATTTGACGGCATGTATTAGAAACGTAGACCAAACTATTAGTTTGCTAACATTTGACTTTGACTGCCAACTAGCTAGCATATATCCGGGCTCTCGTGACAACCTTGTTAGCTTTCTGCATCATAACGTTAGCTTTCTGTATCATAATGTTAGCTTTCTGCATTATAACGTTAGCTTTCTGCATCATAACGTTAGCTTTCTGCATCATAACGTTAGCCTTCTGTATCATAACTTTAGCTTTCTGCATCATAACGTTAGCTTTCTGCATCATAACGTTAGCCTTCTGTATCATAACGTTAGCTTTCTGCATCATAACGTTAGCCTTCTGTATCATAACGTTAGCTTTCTGCATCATAACGTTAGCTTTCTGTATCATAACATTAGCTTTCTGCATCATAACGTTAGCTTTCTGCATCATAACGTTAGCTTTCTGCATCATAACGTTAGCTTTCTGCATCATAACGTTAGCCTTTTGTATCATAACGTTAGCTTTATGCATCATAATGTTAGCCTTCTGTATCATAACGTTAGCTTTCTGCATCATAACGTTAGCTTTCTGTATCATAACGTTAGCTTTCTGCATCATAACGTTAGCTTCCTGCATCATAACGTTAGCTTTCTGCATCATAACGTTAGCTTTCTGCATCATAACGTTAGCCTTCTGTATCATAACGTTAGCTTTCTGCATCATAACGTTAGCTTTCTGTATCATAACGTTAGCTTTCTGCATCATAACGTTAGCCTTCTGTATCATAACGTTAGCTTTCTGCATCATAACGTTAGCTTTCTGTATCATAACGTTAGCTTTCTGCATCATAACGTTAGCTTTCTGTATCATAACGTTAGCTCATACTCTGGACTGGATTGATAGCAGGGCTAGTACTAGTAGAGCCAGCTAGTTCCTCATCTCATTAGCAACGTTACCGCAAGCCAGGGCCCCGTTCCCCGTACCTGGCTAACTGAGTTAGCCGGATAATTTCCAGCATAGCTTGACTTAAGCCGGACCTTTCTGTTCCCCGAAGTCGGATTTTCTAAATCACCATGGTAACAGATCAGAAAGTTTGAACCTGGTCCGGAGCAGGGTTAAGTTCAGTTAGCTGGATGAACCATAGCCACGCCCTCGCAAAGAAATGCCAGCTCGCTTCCTGAAATATTTCTCACAGTCTAGATCCCATTATACCATTCTGAATTATGTTTTTGTGCTTCGTTTTCCTAGAGGGGGCTTTTGAAATGTATAATAATAGAACTAAATGCTGATAATAAATCATATTCAGCCTATAGATTTACTTTGTCCTAAATAAAATAATGCACGTCATATACGGCGCTCGGAGTCGCGATACACGCTGCATGTGGTTATTTTAATAACGGCGCATTGCAAATGTGAATCCCGCGGGGATATTTTTAATGAATGAAACCTATCGGCCGCTTGGCTCTGATTAGTTTCATATATTCTCCGCTGTAGATTTGCTTAACAGAGCGCCCGGATTGTGTCTCATTCAAGCATAAAATTGAAGTGTCTATGCGTGGATTGTGGTTTTTGTGGATTATGAATTACGAGGAATCTGAGGATTGTTGAATTGTATCATCACTCACACGTTATTGTGATATTGTAACTGGGATTCAAATGTCTGATGAGAATGAGATGCGCTGTTTGACGGATTTGAGCAATTGAATGAGCCGTTGATGTCACATTAATGCATTTGAGAATAAACAGATAAAACTTCATTCAAAAGAAAAGTATTCGAAACACGTGACTCTTGTATTGATGGATACACAATGGATATATCCCGTCTGGCACAGTGGTGCAATGGCTAGTGCTCACTCCTGTCAAGCGGACGACCCTAGTTCGAGACCCCGCGTTTCCAATATACTTTTTTTGGAATATAATATTAATGAATATACGCAAAAGTAGCCTAGTTTTAAGTTAAAATATTATAAATCTACATGCATTGAGGATGTCATTCTTTATATAGCTCTCAAAGTGCACCAAATTGGAGTATTTACATTGCAAAAAGAAGAAAATAAATTAGAAAAGACGGGGATTTGAACGCGGGTCGTCCGCGTGAAAGACATAAGTACAAACCATCAGACCACAGTGCCAGACAAATAAAACATCCACCATACATCCATAAATGGATAAGAGAGCCGTATCCTTATTCTGAAATAGTTGAACAAATTATTTTCGCTAGCAAGATCTCATTTGATTATTCAATCCATAAACCTACTGCCAGCAGGCACATTTAAAGAAATATAATCTGATTGATTGGGGTAATGAGGGACTTAAAATTTGCCTATAGATTATGCATTTAACTTGTCGGCGAGGCTATTGAGCCGTACTGTATTGTACCCATTCTGCAATCTGTTAATAAAGTTCTAAATCAATAAATCAATCAATGCCGTTAGAAAATCAGGATTTCTGCGATCGACATCTGCTGTCTTTCCAGCTGAAGCGGCCGCGCGCAATTATCCTGAGTCTCAAGTCTGGTTCAAATGAACGAGACTGAATCAGCGTTCGAGGAACAGGAAAATCCCAGATTCAAACATCGGGTTAATTGAATCTGGATAATGGGACTCTTGATCGACTTAGTTGAACCAGGTACGGGGAATAGGGCCCAGGTGCATAACAGTGGAAATGATGACCAACAAGGACAGTTATAGTTATAGATGTAATGTAGTGACCACCATTGATAGTATAAAGAACTGGCTAACAGACAACAGGTTGTCACTGCATCTAGGCAACAAGACAGAATCCATATGAATGGGTTCAAAAATGGGGGCGGCTACGTGGCGTAGTGGGCAAGGCGCTCGCCACAGATGAGGGAGACGCTGGGCTTGCCTGTTCGAGCCCAGCGCTCCACATTGCTTTCAGTTTAGCTGGCCGTCCATACTAATACACATTGGCCGTATTAGGGGGTGGGAAACTGATGGGTGGGGATCGGGCGTTGTAGACAGC
Organism: Notolepis coatsorum; assembly: GCF_963971535.1. Classification (NCBI taxonomy): domain Eukaryota; kingdom Metazoa; phylum Chordata; class Actinopteri; order Aulopiformes; family Paralepididae; genus Notolepis; species Notolepis coatsorum. The sequence goes on along the minus strand of NC_140168.1, from coordinate 138,832,322 downwards.
GACTCCTACAGGTCCGTTGGTGCATCTGCGCAGTAGAATCAGGAAGTGTCGGGGGCAGCGTGAGCCTCCCACGCGTTACTCCTCGCCACTGAGGGATCGAGCTGCGCAGGTGAAAAGATGCGACTGCTGTTACCTCAAGTACCGGAGGGGACTTGTGCTATGTATGACTTAGTCCACATTGCAGCCGGCTTGTGGGAGGCAAGAAACAGCGTTCGTGACAGGGGAGGGTTGAATTGGATGATACGAAATTGGGATGGGAGGAAAATATAGAAAATGGGAGAAAAAGTGGATCAAAAAAAATGAATGGGTTCAAAAATAAGGCTAAGCAGGGAGGACAAACCACCGGAGGAACCTCTGGTGAACCTCTGGTGAACGATGAGTAATGTCTCTATGCACTTTGTTGATGAAAATAATTGTTTTTAATGCACAAATGAGCATGAATGATGCTTTTCTTTTTATAATAAAAAAAAAACTGAAACATGAATGAACATGAACATGAATGAACTGAAACATGAATACTACTACATGCACTAAGAATGCTCGATGCACTTCAGATGCCATAGTGCCACTTGAAACCAGTAACAGCAGGGACAACGATGTAAATAAGTCCTGGGCCCTCATTCATCAACGTGGACGTAGAATATGTTCTATTTCCACACGTAAGCACGGAATGTAGAACTAGTGTACGCACAGGGAAGTCGGGATTCATCACACGGTGCGTACGCAGGCTCTACGCTCTTCCGTAGAACTTTGTTCTACCATCAATGCTCGTGCATGATTATCCATATATGGTCATGAAAGTGAGGAAACACCCCCCATGGGATGTGAAATAATGGACTGACCCGAGCGGTACTCTGAGAAACTCCACGGAGAATTCACTGCTGTCGAACCAAGAAGACACTATCGCGTATTATGGGATAAATAAAAGGCGGATTTGTAAACGGTGATGTCAGATATCAACGGCTCCCTAAGACCATTGCTGCAATTCTGCCTGGACAGCTCAAAATACTAATAAAGACCGTTCGTTGACCACTGTTTGGCGTTGGTTGTGTGTCATTATAACCGTGCTGTAATATGAATGCCTTTATTAGTTGTGTTCGATTGGCTATATGATTTTTAGAGGCATCTATTTTGTTGTCGGCTAATAAAGACCGCGCTGGAATATGACTGCCTTTTCCCGTGTTGTTTGATTAATACCCAGGGATTAAAGTTCTCCTCAATTTGATTCCAAATCGCGATGGATCTCCCGTCAATTTTCTACCTGCTGCATATGATTTCTAGAGGCATACTACAATCCATTTTGATGTCAGTATTGGGTAGCCTACATAAACAATAATACGAGAGCTATACAAGAACAATGAATCTTACTGCCATGTATGATGTAGCAGATACGCCATGTGTAGCCTGCCTATATGTGATCAATACAAACATGAACTTGAATTCCATTATGTCTGTGTGCGGGTCACTGCGGGAACTCACAAGGCTGTTGTCACAATGTAAATAAGAACGTGCACTGAAAAGTTACAGTATATAGTTGGTTGATCATTTGTATGACAGTCAGTAAACCCTTGCAAAAAGTATCCGTTTTATTTAATGAATTGAAAACATTCAGCATCGCCTTCCTCCCGGCATCCAGCAATAACATGTATCAGGCAAATGCGCATCGCAACATTGACTGAGTGGAATCCCTTTCTATTCACATAACTGCATTTGTGATGGAGCTTTGACAGCTACAGTAACAGTCTATTGGTCGATCCATCTCCAATATCACGATGGACCGTGCCGCGGTGGCAAAGACCCGAGGGTGGAGAGGATCTTGAATGAATTCCATCATCATTTATATATGTTGTGTGTCTATCCACTATGTTTGTTACTTTGTTATTCCCCCCCCCCTATCTATGTAAAGCGACCTTGGGTCTCTTGAAAGGCGCTATATAAAATGAAGCTATTATTATTATTGTTATTATTATTATTATCATCACATCTGTGCGGGAGCTCACAAATAGACTGTTAGTCTCAGTGAAGTTTCAACGGAGGTCATCTATTCTAACCAACAAATTGAAGTAGAAAGCATTTCGTGACCAATCTTATTTGGAAACATGACACACAAAATAATTTGCTTTTTATTTGAAACAATATCTAATCGCGTTTGGAGGTTGGTGTTTTGCGTCTGCCCCCCGTGCCAAACAAGCAGGCCAACCTCTTGTTCGCGTGTGAGCCCGTTATAATTACACTACTGTCGCTATTTTACAATGAACTATAATGAATTACGGGTCATACAGAAGTTGAACACTAATGCACGGAAGCTTATTTCCGCCTTGAAACTAATGCAGGACTGAGGAGTGCTTATGCGTAGTAACGATATTCTACCACTGGGCGCCAGGTACGCCTGGTCTGACCTGTGCGTAGATGTAAGCACGGAGTCAAGTTCAAATCGAAATTGATGAATCCCACTCTTTGCTTAGAAATGATCGTACGCACAGGGTAAGCACAGATCTGTGCGTAGAACACGTTGATGAATGAGGGCCCTGGACTTTTCGTTTTATCCCTGACAAGGCCAATACAAATGTTGATCTGTCAAAGTTGTTTTGTTTGTTGTCAATAAAATCCACTTTGAGCTGCATTTTATGTATGAAAGATGCTCCATAAATTAACTATTATTATTATCTGTCTATGCTTAGCTAATACTCAGCTTTTTGTGTTTTTTTCACAGAATGAGGTGTGCTGGAGATGTTACTGCCCTCACAGAGACGACACAGGTCAACCCAAGACAGGACATGAGTGACAATGAAAGAGGTCTGATTTATGTTTTTGGACTAAAGTGAGCATCATGGAATGTGTGCAGCTTTACAATCATGTCATTGATGAACTGAATATCTCTGTTGTTGTTGCAGTAGCAGTGAAGGGCTTGGGGTAATATGTGGACTGTATGAAGGCATCTGAAATTTTCTTTCTCTTTAGTACTTGCCAAATTATTGCAACAGTGGGAGCTGCAGCGAGAGAAAAAAATTGAAACATCAAGGAGTAATTTGTCTCCTCTTATCCCTCTCTCCTCTCATTTCTTTCTCCCCTCATTCACCTCTCCCCCTCATCCCTCTCTCCTCATTCACCTCTCCCCCTCATCCCTCTCTCCTCATTCACCTCTCCCCCTCATCCCTCTGCCCTTATCCATCACCCCTCTCTCCTTATCCATCACCCCTCTCTCCTCCCCTCTTACTCCAGATGAGGAGTGCTGGCCTGTGGAGCAGGCTCCCCCAATGGAAGGTGGACAAGAGGAGCGAGATGAACGATTGAGAAATCAACAAGCACAAATCGAATCACTGACGAGTAAAAATACTGTTCTGAGACATAATCAAGTACCAAATAGATTAACACCAGATGTCTTGCAGCACAGCCGTGTACCAGCCTATTTCAAATATGCCACTGGATTCAATTATGATCAATTCAATAATCTATGTACTGTGTTTAGTATACCTAGCAGTGAAACAGCACAGCAAACTACTGTAGCTGGTACTGTAGCTACTACTGTAGATGGTACTGTAGCTACTACTTAAGTAAAAGTAGAGAACTATTTGATATTGAATGTACTGTATTAAGTTTCAAAAGTAAAAGTACAGTACATATTCTATAGGGTGTTCTTGTATTTCAGTGCATTCAACCCTCGATATATTGACCTGAAGGTTGTTAAAGTGGTCCAGTTATGCTGCTCTGTGCCCCTCAGATTGCTGGTTTAAAATGTTAAAGTACTTAATCTTCATCAATTTATGCCATGTCTTGTATGCTAAATCTTTTTTGGGGGGAGGCTCAGATAAATGTAGTTGAGTAAAATGTACAATATTTACTTTGAAATGTAGTGAAAGTACAAAGTTCCCTATAATGAAAATTAAAAAGTAATGCAGTCAGTAATTTTATTTTATTTTACTGGGTAGATGACGGAAACAACAGTTGCTGATGATACATGATATTGTTCGCTATTCCAGCACTGTTTGTATACATCCATTTGTGTAACTGTAAATCCATGTATATTTATTGTATATATTAAAAATAGTGGCTATTTATGTACACTTTAGTTGTGGGTTTTCTTTTCTAATCAGAATGATCTATCTTGAGAATGTGTTGTCATGCATTTATTTATATGTATATTAAATATAAGAAAAGCTATGTCCTGTACCCATATACTGTGATTTACAGGTATTTTGGTAAATGGTAAATGGCTGTATTTATATAGCGCTTTTATCCAAATCGCTTTACAATTTGTTTCTCACATCTTACCCATTCACTCACACATTCACACACCGACGGTGGAGGCAACCATGCAAGGTGCCAACCTGCTCATCAGGAGCAATGGGGTTAATCAAACCGGGAACCTCCGGATTACCAGACGACTGCTCTACCTCCCAAGCCACTGTCGCCCACTATTACTAGGTCTATTTTATTATTAGGTATTTCTACTTTGGTCTCTATCACTATACATTTATAGATTTATGGAGGGTCACAAAAGAACCAACATAGCATGTTTACAAAAGAGGTGGATTATTCTGGTTGCAGAATAACAGCTCTCACTTTTTTCCTCATTTCCCTCCCCCATCTAGTGACACAACTGTCGGGTCTAGCTTGTATACTGCGTTGGACCACTAGCCTAAACTAAATGTATCAGCAATAGTAGTAATCATGAATTATCGTCATAGTTCTTGTAATCTTCAATCAAGTCAACTGTAAGTAATGCTTGAGACGTTATCTATAGCTGATGCTTGCATCACCATGGAGGTCTAAGGTGAATGTGTATCTCATGAACGTACTTTTCCACTGCATATTGTAACCCTCTCTGTCTGCTTCTAGATGAAATATTTGTGTTATCTTTAAAAAACAGGTCTATTACCTGCTGTGGTAAATCTCCTGCGGCCTAGCCCCTTTCGTGACTGTGAAGCAAGGCTTGCATCACAGTCAGGAAAGGGGCTGCCTGCGGCCATCGTCAACACAGTCATTCACGGTCGGCTTTGTTTGTCCGAGGTTTCAAAGGGAGCGTGGCTTAGCGATAGGTCTATTGGCAGTGTTAGCGGGTGGGAAGCCGGCGAGGGTGGGTCCTGGTCGTTGTAAACAGCGACTCCTACAGGTCGGTCAGGGCACCTGCACAGCGAGGGAGGGAACTGGGTGAGGTAGTGTGATCCTCCCATGCGTTACACTCACCCAATGAGAGTCCTCGCTGTCAGGTGAAAAGAAGCTGCTGGCTATCTCCACATGTGTCGGAGGAAGCATGTGATAGACTTCAGGGCTCCCTAGACCGGCAAGTGGGGGGAAAATGTGCGCAACGACCAGGAAGGGGGGGGGTTGACGGGGTAATTGGCATAACGACTACATTTAGATGGCAGGCCGAGTGTGTCTAAAGTGAACTTGATTGATCTGCGTTGAGAGAGGACACAATTCTTTGTGTGTGATATCTAGTTATTGTGGTAAGTCAAAATACGTTTGTTGGCAGCCGTTTTGTGGTCATCGTTTTTCGTAATCTTACATTTAAATAAAATGTTTGCTCATGCATATCTTTGGACACCTCTAGCTGATAAACCAATAAGGATTCAGAAACGGGAATTAAGGACCCCAACATGTCAACAGCGGAGGATGGATCTGACTGGAACGCTAGCTATGTCTGGATTATACATTGCAATGTGAAAGACAGTAAATACTATTCTAATAAAACGTTCAAAACTATGTTCAACTTGTGTATTGTTTTGTTACTATAAGATTGTATTTCGCACTGTATTAAGCCATACCGACGTCACAGATGAGCTTGCTAGCCATTAGATGGTTAACGTGATATTAACGTTAGATCTATCCGACCACAATTTGATTCCAAGTTTATTACATACCTCACTTTGTTGGTCTCTCACGAAAATCTTTCTCTGGACTGCATCCCCTTAACAATTGTGTGTATTGAGCTGTACTGTATTGTACCCATTCTGCAATCTGTTAATACAGTTTTCAATCAATGTCAGACTCTCCATAAAAAAAACGATTGAATTGCTCAGAATTTTAAATTATGTCCCCAATAGGACATAATAATATTAATATTATTCCCCAGTATGACACAATAAACACCGAATAAATGCCCCCCCCCCATAAAACATACTGCCAAATTACCCCCATGGGTGTTGAAGACACTGTACCACCACAATAGTCAGGAATTGAGAAAAAGAAAATGCAACTTCAGCCTCACGCTGCTCCAACTTTCTTCCAGCATTGTGATATTGTAATATTCTTACATCCACTCGGACCATGAACAAACAAAAAAAGGTGTTGAGAAAGACGGCGAACACTACAGAAAGGAGGAACTTGGGGATTGAATGGAGAAATTAAGTAAGAGATGTAAAGATTATGCATTACAATTGATGATTAATCAACAATAATGGAAAACCAAACTATTCTTGCTTATAATTTTTCTTCCTTTCCACCCTCATCTCCAAAACAGTTGGCGTGAACAAATAATACTAGAGACAGAATGAGTTTTGCTTCTTTTTTTGGTTTTTCTTTTAATCAGTGAAATATATTCCCATCCATATCCCTAACTTTGTGATTTTTACATACTGATCAGACGGAAGCAGAATAGCCTGCACATACATCAATGCATCTCTTGTAAGATATGAATTGCGGCATACATTTTCCCAGACATGGTGCTGTTGGCGTCAAGCACAGGAGGTGAGGGGTGGATTGTCACCACCCGTTTAGCTAGGGCAGAGCGCATGTAGAGGGCATAGAAGAACCAGGCGAGGCTGAAGATGCACAACCTTCTTCTTCTTCTCCTTGCGGTGCAAGGCAGCAGGATTCTCTTCTTTCCTCTGGAGGGGAGCAGCTTCACCGGTCACCACCCTCTTCCTCTGCCTTCCCATCCTGCCCACTGGAGCTGAGTGGAGAAGTGCAGAAGAGAAGATGTTTAGGTTCAAAGGGACAGTCAATGGCATGCTTGAGGAAGACCGGTAAGGTCGAAACATTGCATCTACTGCCTTTTTTGTTTATTAAAATCACCTTGGAACTACAAGTGAGTTGCGAGCCCCGCTTTGTTCTTATGTATTACTGTTTTTACAGTTTGGCTCAGCACCAACAAACGGAGGATGTGCGTTATTTATTTTTTCTGACTGTTCAAATAAATAACATGTTATTTTCACACTTGTTGTTATGGTTTGACACCGACCCCAAACGCAAACGGCACAGAGAGAGTTGTTTCAGAGTTAGCCAAAATCAAGGGCTTGTTTATTTACTGAGTAAACAGAAAGAACTTGGTGGAGAACAGAACAAACTGGGAAACAGGCATGTGAGGAATGTTTGCTGCTCTGTAGCTTCTCCCGGGGGGTTACGTTTGTGGAATCTGTTCGTGACGTCTGAGCCGCTCTGCAGAATCCTCCCAGCATATACTCCGGGGTGGTGGCGGATAGGGAGAGAGAGAGAGTCCGAGTTAGCTCAGTGCACAATTGGAAACTGACAGGTGACAGGTGAAGTGACTTGTCCAAACAGATAAATCCAAGTGACAGAATCTTCGGTGTGAAACACACAGTGAGCAATGTCCAAACAATAAATCCAAGTGACAGAATCTTCGGTGTGAAACACACAGTGAGCAATGTCCAAACAATAATAAATCCAAGGTGAATATCCAAACAGGCAAAAAGGGTGAGAACAGTCTGAACGAAAAACAGGATCTCTTCAGTGCTTTAACACACACAAAAAACGATTGAATCCAAAAGACTGTCTTGCAAAAACTCACCAGAGCGCTGTGCGTGAAGCGAGCGGATCAAACAGGGCGAGCGCTTCGTAACGGGGAAGCAGGTTCTCTAAACGGAATACTCCTCGAGAGTCCTGGGAGGCAAAGCACAGGGAAAGCAGCGACGGAAGGAAACGGCAAATGCAGAGAATATTTCAGAACGATCCAACATCAATAAATGGGGAATCAGGGTATATAAAGCCAAGGGGTGCTTAATGACAAGCTGTGACAGCTGCGGGATGAGATTGACCATTGCTCCAGAAGCGTGTGGTTGGGGGAGCACCAATCAAACGGCATCTACAGGAAGAAGCGTGTGGAGAGGAGAATGCAATTAATTAACCGAAATATCTTAAAGGAACAGAGCGAGTGGGTGAGCAGCGGACAAAAACCTCACACTTGTTGTCACACAGCCGCATTTCATTGTATACCTGTATGCCGTGACAATTAAAACTCTTGACTTGACTTGACTTGACTTGACTATAAATGTTGATTGATTGATTGAAAACATTATTAACAGATTGCAGAATGAGTACAGTACAGTACACCTCAATACACACAATTGTTATGGGGGATGCAGACCAGAGAAAGACTTTCATCTTGTTTACATCAGGGTCCCCCATTTTCAATTCATCATAACATATATGACATACATGACATACAGATAGACAGTAGGCCTACTGCTACATCTATACATTTAATTATGACATACCAGATTTGCAAATACAGTACTGTTTATGATACAAAGAGTCCAGAAAAGAGAGTACATTTGATGTACAAACTGTACATTGGAGGAGGTATGGTAGGTGGGGTGGGGGGGGGGGGGGGAACTGTACATTGGAGGTGGTTAGATCGATCTACCACTATGATCTTCGTCTCTTATAGGCTGTGTGATGCAGCAGAGGCCCCCAAAGATGAGCACCTGCTCCTCCATATACGTGGGGTGGATCTGGTTGCTGCAGAGGCAAAGTACCATTTCAGATGTTACAAAGATTACACAGTATTTCTGTACAAGAACAGCACAGGGACCATCCAATATCAAACAATTGTTAAAGCCCAACTTGCAGGTTAAACCCTACTCTTCAATTATGGGTAGTTTACATCATTGGTATCTAATTTAATTATTTTTTTTCCCCCATTTGACGCCGGAAATGCCACTCCGAAAGGGGTAAAAAGGTCCATGCACGAATAACATGCACGCACAAATCAAAAAAGCTTATCAGAGCTATCAGGGCCATGACGTCACGCGAGGCAACTTTCCCCTACTTCTGATCCACTACAAGGAGTTTTGACGAGTGCAGAAAGCTATTTCCTTGATCCAAATGGACGCCTTACAAGACGCAAATGGGTTTAATCGTCGGGAGACTTTGATGGACCACCTACAACTGTTACGATTCCTGGAACGTTTCGCTGGCATGTCGGTGGTAGAGAGGAGTAGAACCCAGAATGCAGACTTGAGGTAGTGGCGGATGAAATAGAGGAAGCACGAGTCGTGGAATAAAGCAATAAGTTCTTTACTGAACGTGGAAAACAATACAAAACTGGGGGAACTCACGGGGAATACAGAGAACATAAAAGGTTGACAGCACACAGGACGAGGGTAACATGAACAATGGTCCAGCACAGGAGGGCAGGGCAAACAACACTAATATACACAGACTAATTGACACATGAGGGTGATTGGGAACAAGCCCCAGCTGTGTGGGAAAGACTGAAACAACCTGGGGTAACATACTGAAACATGACAAGACTAAATAACACATAGATACAGACACAGGGGGAGAATACACTAGACTAGACAATGGGGCACAACACAGACAATAGATACACAGACAACAGATACGTGAGCATAACAGATAAGAAATTAATAAACATAGACAAACACAAATGCAGTGGTGTATTGTTCATGAGTGGTGCTGTAAGTCCGATGACCGGTCCATTAAGACCAGGGGGGTGACAACAACTGGTTGAAACAAGGTAGTTATAATGTTTTTAATGTCGTAAAAAAAGAACTACATTTACCACTAGGCAGCCTGTTGTTCAGTACAGCAGCGCTACTGGTCTGTGGGCTGTCGCCTTATCCCCGGGTCATAGTATCAAGCTGGCTATATAGCTGTGGCTAACGTTACCCCGCTAACGTTAGCATTATGTAACTATCGTGCATGTAAAAGAGTTTTGGGAACGAGTAAAATGTGTAGGTCCTCTTCTCAGACCTGTGAGGCAAAGCACTGCTGCACACACATCCTGCCGGCTAGCAAGCTATGCGCCCCGGCATGTTGATACGATAGTAGCCCCTTTAGCTGCACTCGGTGCATCAGTGACGATAGCTATGAGCTAACTAACGCTACAAGCTCAAACACCTTATAACTACTACTATTGTCGTGTCCATACGTTTCTTGGCAGAATACTTGTGATGACAAAGGTATACAAAGAGGAGAGAACCATTTTAAATCGGGTGATGTTATGAGTTTCGGCTACCAAGCTAAGCTAAGCTACGTTAGCTAACTTAGCTAGCTTCTAACGGTGTATACACAATATGTACAACGACACAATGATTTTCATTAGTACAAATATGGTAACATGGTTGTGGCTTTTATAAATAGTGGTTAGCTTTAGAGATGGATGGCTATGATCACGGAGCAATAGTGTTGTTAGGTGAAACAGAATAAATTTTCATTCATTACTCCTCGGCTAGTAGTAGCAAGGCTCTCTGCCTGCCACTAGCTGTGTGTGACTCTCAGACTCTCTGTGTGTGTGTGACTCTCAGGTGCCCTGCACCTGCCGTGACGACATAATTTCGATTACACGTGCAGGTTATGAACCATTGATTAAAATATCCATGTGCGTGGTGATTGTGTTGGGCAGACAAAATGTTTGATAAAAACGCTAAAACTGTGTCAATTTCAATATTTTTTTTTCTTCTTCATGAAAGTCACCGTTGGCCTAGTCCACATTGTTTATTGAACAAAAATACAACCTGCAAGTTGGCCTTTAAGGGGATGCAGACCAGAGAAAGACATTTGTCTTGTTTACATCAGGGTCCCCCATTTTTTATTCATAGTGTCAACAGCATCAAAAACAATATATTTATATGTATATTTATATATTGGAAGAGTATATTTATGAGACAGTATATTTTGTACATATGTAACGGTTGTGACAACGTCACCTCAAACTTCTAACGTCACGGGCAACAACACAGACCGCTATACCAAGAGGTCATTCATAGTGTAACACCCAACAATAATGTGAAACAACTATTATTAGTATTGGGTTAGAGTTGTTTGATTTCCACTAACGTTAATGTTAGATTGCTATCTGAGAAAGTTACAATGCTAACATAACGTTAGTCTATGTGAGCTGGCTACACCATTTGCCATGTGTAATCTGAAGGCAAAACGGACTGCATATAAACTGCTGATGACTCATAACTTCCTATCACATTTGAATAATGCTGTAAAGTTAAGTAAAAATGCATTTCAATAGTAATGTATATGAATTAAGAGCTTACCGATGCAGAGCTAAATCCACTGTTGTCAACAGACGGCACACGATATTTACTTCCTTGTTCCTGAGTTGGAGGAATGTCATTGGGAGAAATCAAGTCACTTGACGTTGTAACACGGTTTGATTGGTTCCGCAGCAACGCCCCTTTTCACCAATGTAGGTAGTTTTTAGCTTATCAAAACATTAATTTTCATAAAGGTATTGTGGTATATTTTGAACATAGATCATAACGGCATAGCTCAAATCAAACTAATGTGTAATAGTCTTATAGAAACAGTCAAAGTGGAACAATTGGCAATCAAATATAGTTTAAACCTGATTTGACTAGGGTGACTTAGCTCATAAGCTCTTAGTGTGTTTACAGAGACCTTGTGCTCACCAGGAAGTCATTTGCATATAGTGGCAGCTGAAGTAACAATAGAGAGAGGTTGTTAAACGGGTTCGGTGGCTGATCAGGAAGATAACCTACTTCCCCTTAGGGGGTTGTAGAACAAAGGACAGGAAGCCCTAGCTAAACACATGTGTCTCCTAGTAAGATAAGTAATGAACATATGTGGCCACCTGGTTTGCTAAATACTAAGTATAACTGCAAATGTCTGAAAACACATTTAGATTAGTTTGATATAAAGTACAATTAGGCCTGTTTACATTGTGGTAATAATTCTGAAGTCATACTAAACTGTATAAAATATTGATGTAAGCTAAAAGAATGATTAGACTTAGTAGCAATTTATTGAAAGTCATCAGACTTTGTGGTAAAGAAGATTAGTTTCACTTAAGGTGAAACTAGTCTTAAAAATAACAGAATGTGTACAAGTAATGTGTTTAAGTATGATATATCTGTGTTTATGTAATCAATATATCTTGAGGTTCAATCAAAGTATTAAATATAAAGTGAAACTATTCTCTGGGCTTAAACAAAGTAAGGGGGGTTGGCCTATTAAGCCAAACCCCTATTTTCAAATCCAAACTTAGCAGGCCTGGCATTGGAGGAAAGAATTTGATGATGTCATCACACCGAGATGCTGGGCCTTGGGATATAATGGGAGGTTGTGATGGTGAGGGGGACTCTGAAACCCAACTCACCAGGAGGAACCACACCCATCTACACACGACGCGGGCAGGTCAGCAGGACAACAAAGGACATCGCTTTTGGAGGGAAAAACAGAACTATACTTTGTTCACTAGCCAAGAGAACAAAGCCATCAACGACTTATCAACTCTACTGTAATATTAGTCTGGTTGTGATCAAGACGGCATAGTGTCTTTTATCACAACTATAGCATTCTTTACTTTTAATTGAAACAGATCATTTTTTGTATAACTTTGTGGATTTAATAAACCACTCCGTTTGAAATAACTACCCTCTTCCTTCCTGATTCCTGCCTGCACCGCTGAGCGTCATAAGTATTTCCCAAGGCTTTAAAGTTTTTGAATCACAACGCAGAGCAGATCAGCGCCGGTTCTGGTACAGAGCAGAACCGTTTAGCTTGGGAATATACTACAGTATGACCCAAAAACGTTGCCAACAAACGGAAATGTGTTAATATAGTATATTATGTAGTTCATATTACAATATCATATCCTCTCTAAAACCAGATCAATCATTTCACTAACGGAAGCCTCAAACAAGCTCCGGCCCACCGTCTAATTGGGACGGGAGAAAAATACAGAAAAAAGGAGGCGAAAAAGTTGATGAAAAAAAAGAAATCAGAATCAGAAAGGTCTTTATTGCCAAGTGGTATTACACATACAAGGAATTTGATTTGGTCATTTGGTGCGACATTAACAGACAGACAATTATGGCAGAATAAAATAAAAGGTTGAACGAGATAAAATGTAATATAAACTAAATTAAAATAGAAGTACAATAGAATAGAATTTAAAATATAAAATAGTCCAGGGCTGCACGACATGGTGGAGTATAAACACTAATTAGAATAAAAAGGGTTGCGCAATTGAGCAGTAATGTGCAAAAAGAATGAACAATGAAGCTTCAGTTATATTTGTTGATAATTAGCCCGACGATTGAAGCTCCGAAGCCCATACACTGGTAATTGGGACGTCTCTAAACATAAGATGACACTTTCTGTGAGGGCTGGTTGGGAACTGCATGCTTCCCAACGAGGGGGCGTGCTGAACATTCAGCTCACGCACCAGAGAGTGGTTGGCAGTCAGCTCGTTGGGAGACTACAAGTACTGCTGACTGCCTTCCACTCATTGCCAGGTCGTTCCGTTGCTACCATCTACCGCCACGTCTCTGGGGTGAGACGTTGTGCCATCTACTGCCCTACTTTCTCTCTCCGTGGGCCTCGTTCCTGGTGTGAGACATCGTCATCGCTCTCTATGCCTCCACGGGAGGATTCCTATGTTCTCACTCCTTTTTCGTGGGTCCTGTTTGTTGAGTTGTCCGTCGGCAGTGTTCTGTGGTGTGAGGCATCGTCATCGCTCTCTATGCTTCCACGGGAGGATGCGTATGTTCTCACTCTTTTTTCATGGACCCCTGTTTGCTGTGTTGCCCGTCGGCAAGTGTTCTGGTGAGTCTGAACAGGACCAGACTCAGAACTTTCATTTCATTCATGGACTCTAGAGGATTCACCTGTGTATTTTTGTTCTCCCTTAAAGGGACAGTGCCGCTTTTTTGTTTGTAAATAAATTATGCCCTTGTTTTGGCTATTCTCATACCTGTCTTGTGTTGTGCTATTGGGGTCACGTACAAACCGTAACACTTTCTCTGAATAGTAAATTATGTTTATAAACTAAAGTGGGGGCGCTGTCAGTGTAAACCAAAACAGTGTTTAAACAGCCATTTTCCAGGGACCCAATTCTGTCCAGAATTACAGTTTGTTCAATAAAAAAATCTTTCTCACTTGTCTCCTGTTTGCGGACGACTCAGCCCTGCTGGTCTCTGACAAGAACAAGTTACAGGTTGAAAAAACCCTCAGCTCAGAACTAGGCAAAATCTGCATATGGCTCGCCGACAACAAACTATCATTACACATGGGCAAAACAGAGTCCATTCTCTTCGGTTCAAATAAACTCAGCAAGACCGATGGCTTCTCAGTTACATTGGGTGACTATTGTCACAAGGAAAGATGAAATTACCTACCTGGGTTCCATCTTAGAGGCTAATCTTTCCTGTGACAAAATGGCATCCAATGTAATAAAAAAAGTCAACCAACGAACTTGATTCTTGTACCGGATCTCCTCTCTGGTAAACAAGAACACCCTGAAGACTCTGGCAGGAGCACTCATTCAAGGGTACTACGACTATGCTTGCACCTCATGGTACCAAAGCCCCTCAAAGGCACTAAAAACCAAATTACAAACATCTCAAAACAAACTAGTCAGACTACTGCTTGACCTGACTCCTAGAACCCACCTCACCCCTGCCCACTTTGACAACCTAGGATGGCTTAGAGTAGAAGACAGAGTACAGCAACTTGCAATGGGCCTGGTCTACAAGATACACTACACGACCAAGGTACCCATGTACATGTCAAAATACTTCCCAAAGGTCAGTGAATACCACGATCACAACACCAGAGGGAGCTCCACAAATCATGTTAAACCCAGATTCGGCTCAAACAAGGGGCTAAACACGTTTCGCAATTATGCCACATCAATGTGGAACGCCCTACCCAAAGCTGTAAAGGAATGTGAATCACTACACACTCTCAAAGAACACCTACGGGAGACTGCAATTCAAAACAGGCCCCTACAAATGTATTAACCCAGTTGTACAGTAAATGACCAAGTATGGCTTTTGTCAGTATCCCAATGTACAGTGTACAGTGCCCCCCCCCCCCCACCTCCAATGTACAGTCCCCCCCTCCCCCCTCCCAACCCCACTCCACCTACCCAACCTCCTCCAATGTACAGTTTCTACATCAAATGTATATACATAATTTGTCTGGACACTTTTTGTATCACAAACCGTACTGTATTTGCAAATCTGGTATGTCATAAATGTATAGATGTAGCAGTACTGTCTATCTGTATGTCGTGTGTGTCATATATGTTATGATGAATTGAAAATGGGGGACCCTGATGTAAACAAGACGAAAGTCTTTCTCTGGTCTGCATCCCCTTAACAATTGTATGTATTGAGCTGTACTGTACTGTACCCATTCTGCAATCTGTTAATAAACTTTTCAATCAATCAATCAATCAATCAGTCTATCTTTCCCCAAAAACGACATAGTGGACCTTAACACTTTGTCCCCCAACAACGTCGTAACGTTGAACGTCAACAACATCGTACGCCGTTTTTGGGATCAATATTTCATTTTTTCGCCATGGCATTCATAATTCATCCAGCGGGACCCTGTATGAGATTGCAATGCCTCAATACCGCCGCCTGGTGGATGGTCGGGCGAGTTACACTCTCGCAAAAACCGGAAGTGCCGATCGGTGCGTCGAGGAAATCCCTCCGGCAGTCACATCTTGTTACGGGACTACAGACAAATACTGGCGTGCATTTGGATCGCTTCCATAACGCAATAATCGATATGATCGCCATACAAACCGGAAATGGATCTAGGCGATCGGCGTCAAATAATTGGGATCTTTTTCTTCCAGTCTCATCGGCAAACGGTAAGAGGACAGTAACGTTATTTTCAGCCCGATTGTGCGTTTCATTGTTTGCAAACAGTCTGATCAATATATCAACCCATACTACATAAAGCCGACGATAAAGGAATTATAGATGACATTTTGAATACATTTGAATTTTTTAATATAGCGTGTATAGGAAAGACACGGCAATCGATAATCTATCACATGCGTTTGGGCCTATAACTAGCGTTTTTGGAATTACAGCAGAAAAGCTTATAAACATACTTATATTCAAGACAGTATTAACACAACAATGTATGAATGAAAAAATATAACGTTCCCCCATCCGGAACGATAGATAATCGATGTTGAATGGGCCATAGTAATGTCAATATAGCAATCAAATTTAAAATGTTATAGCCCTGCAAAGAAGGTAAACATCTCCATAGGCTTTCAACGGTGGCAGACTGGGTACTTTGATCGGTACAATGGCTGGCAGTCAATGTGTTAAAGGGGAACTATTTTACTATTTCTTTCACTATTTGGCCAATTTGACACAATTCCTGTGAGTTTATGGAACACATCTGTACATTTTAAATTTTTTTTAAATCATTGTTTTATATTTTTTATAAGTACTCAAAAACAGTATTTTTCTACCTCAAAATGTTAAGCCGGTTTGATACGCGGAGCCGAGGTGAAGGACGAGAATGCAATTTGAGTGACAGAGAGAGAGAGAGAGGTGGCTGGCAGTTGGCTACAAGCATAGACAGGGCGGGCGTTATTATGCAGATGAGAAAAAACCTCTGACGTCACAGATACGCTAAATTTCAGATGACTCACTTGAGTGAGGGACAATATTGTGAGATGAGAATTGGAAGAATGCGCCAAATTGAGAATTAGAGACATAGAGCCTATTAATATAAGTCCACATCGCTAGAAAATAATGCTAAACACTGGAAAGGGCCATTTATAAGATAGTTCCCCTTTAAACTGCCTCTATTCAGGCATCAACAAAAAAGCCATATCACGTCTCCAGATGGTAATAATAATAATAATAATAATAATTTAGGACCTGCTCAGAGGTCATCAATCGGCACACATGCGATGCATGCATGCAATTCGTATCTGCGATTAACCCATCCCGTCGTCCTTCCCCCCCAAGGGCAGCCGGGAGCAGACAGGCGTCAACGTGAGCCGCGCCAGGGGACCAATCCAAGTGCTCCTGTCCGTCTTCGTCAAGGACGCCACAGCGTTAGCGATCTATTGTTGTGGCACAACTTCTCACCAACACAAGGATACGTGACCATATAATAATATATAATAACACCCAGCCTGGCTGCTCTACACTGGCTGCCTGTGAGCTACACAATTGATTTTAAGATTTTATTGATTACTTTTAAAGCCCTACATGGACTGGTCCCCAGCTACATTGTGGACTTGTTGGAACCCCATGTTCCGGAACGCTGCCTCAGATCTCCGGATAAGGCCCTCCTGTATCCTTACAAAACTAGCCTGGTCACCCGGGGGGGCTGGGTGCGGCCCAGGCACCCATGCTCTGGAACGCCTTGCCCTTGGATCTTAAAGGAAAACTCCAACATTTTGGGAAATTAGCTTATTTGCCATCTACCCTGGAGTTAGACAAGAAGATACATACCTTTTGTCTTCTCTGTGCATGCAGTAGGAGTAGGGATGGGTACCTTTCACATTTGAACCGATACCGGTACCGGTACCTGTGAATCGATACCGGTACCCAACGGTACCTTTTTTCTGTACTTTAGTCTCAAGAAATTTTATTTACCTACCTCAGTCGTAAAAAAAAATCCAAACTTCAAATAACTACAATTTCGACAGTTTTCGGCTTGTCATTGCTCCGACTGCTTTGTTGTTGAATCAAGTCAAATCCTAGGTAAGCATATAGTGTGCGTGTGAACGTTGACATGAAAAGAAAAAAGTAAAAAAAAAAGTAAAAAAAAGTAAAAAAAGGTAAAAAAAATATTAATATTTTTTTTTCTTCGGTTTCTCACTTGATTCGATACTCGGTAGTACCGACGTGTTTCGGTTCGGTACCTCAAAAGTACCGAATTCGGTACCCATCCCTAAGTAGGAGTAGGAAGATGCGCACCGTTAGCCTAGCTTAGCGTCAGTCACTGGAAGTAGGTTCCTCCATTAGCCTAGTTCTCAACGTCTTCCTACTCCTACTGCATGCACAGAGAAGAAAACGGTATGTAACTTCTTGTCTAACTCCAGGGTTCCCAAAATGTTGGAGTGTTACCTTTTTCTTCTCTGTGCATGCAGTAGGAGTAAGAAGACGTGCACCGTTAGCCTAGCTTAGCGTCAGTCACTTGAAGTAGGTTCCTCCATTAGCCTAGTTCCCAACGTCTTCCTACTCCTACTGCATGCACAGAGAAGAAACATTTATGTATCTTCTTGTCTAACTCCAGGGTAGATGGCAAATAAGCTAATTTCCCAAAATGTTGTAGTTTTCCTTTAAGCTAGCAGAGTCAGTGTCCTCTTTTAAGTCACTTTTAAAAACATATCTGTATATTAAATGTTTTTCCTAAGGATATGGGTTTAGGTCAGCTCTGATTGCTTAAAATGTTTTATCAATCTGCCTACAAATACTGTTTGAAATGTTTTTTGTCTTTTTTTCTCTTGTTTTATTTTCTATTTAATATTTTCGCCTTTGCTGATGTTTGCTGTTTGCTGTTTTTAACATGTCTGTAAAGCAATTTGTAACTTTGTTTGGAAAAGTGCTTTTACAAATAAAATTCATTCATTGAGAGTAGAATCTGCGAAGTCATCAAACAGCAGCCTCGAGGCAAAAGAGCCCCGCTTAGCATTGCACTTTGTTTACATTTTCTGCTTTGCTGCGATGTGTGGATTGGAGTTGCGTGTGGATATAGGGGAGGGCTTTGCTATCAGCAGCTTCCCTCGAAGCAACAGTTGTGATTGGAGGATTGAGAAAAGAGGGTGGGGCTTGAGCTGACACTTTTGACAGATCTGCTATAAAAAAGAGCAGCACATTGTTTCTTGGTGTCCAAAGCGGTTACTGTGTTGTTTGTGAGTAATATAGGCGGCATGGTGGTGTAGTGGTTAACACTGTCTCCTCACAGCACGGCGGTGTAGTGGTTAACACTGTCTCCTCACGGCACGGCGGTGTAGGGGTTAACACTGTCTCCTCACAGCACGGTGGTGTAGGGGTTAACACTGTCGCCTCACAGCACAGTGGTGTAGTGGTTAACACTGTCTCCTCACAGCACGGTGGTGTAGGGGTTAACACTGTCTCCTCACAGCATGTTGGTGTAGGGGTTAACACTGTCTCCTCACAGCACGGTGGTGTAGGGGTTAACACTGTCGCCTCACAGCACGGTGGTGTAGGGGTTAACACTGTCTCCTCACAGCACGTTGGTGTAGCGGTTAACACTGTCTCCTCACAGCACGGTGGTGTAGTGGTTAACACTGTCTCCTCACAGCACAGTGGTGTAGTGGTTAACACTGTCGCCTCACAGCACGGTGGTGTAGTGGTTAACACTGTCTCCTCACAGCACGGTGGTGTAGTGGTTAACACTGTCTCCTCACAGCACGGTGGTGTAGTGGTTAACACTGTCTCCTCACAGCACAGTGGTGTAGTGGTTAACACTGTCTCCTCACAGCACGGCCATGCAATGGTTAACACTGTCTCCTCACAGCACGGTGGTGTAGTGGTTAACACTGTCTGACAGCACGGTGGTGTAGTGGTTAACACTGTCTCCTCACAGCACAATGGTGTAGTGGTTAACACTGTCTCCTCACAGCATGCTGGTGTAGTGGTTAACACTGTCTCCTCACAGCACGGTGGTGTAGTGGTTAACACTGTCTCCTCACAGCACGGTGGTGTAGGGGTTAACACTGTCTCCTCACAGCATGTTGGTGTAGTGGTTAACACTGTCTCCTCACAGCACGGCCGTGCAATGGTTAACACTGTCTCCTGACAGCACGGTGGTGTAGTGGTTAACACTGTCTCCTCACAGCACGATGGTGTAGTGGTTAACACTGTCTCCTCACAGCATGGTGGTGTAGTGGTTAACACTGTCTCCTCACAGCACGGTGGTGTAGTGGTTAACACTGTCTCCTCACAGCACGGTGGTGTAGGGGTTAACACTGTCTCCTCACAGCATGTTGGTGTAGTGGTTAACACTGTCTCCTCACAGCACGGTGGTGTAGTGGTTAACACTGTCTCCTCACAGCACAGTGGTGTAGTGGTTAACACTGTCGCCTCACAGCACGGTGGTGTAGTGGTTAACACTGTCTCCTCACAGCACGGTGGTGTAGTGGTTAACACTGTCTCCTCACAGCACGGTGGTGTAGTGGTTAACACTGTCTCCTCACAGCACGGTGGTGTAGTGGTTAACACTGTCTCCTCACAGCATGGTGGTGTAGTGGTTAACACTGTCGCCTCACAGCACGGTGGTGTAGTGGTTAACACTGTCGCCTCACAGCACGGTGGTGTAGTGGTTAACACTGTCTCCTCACAGCACGGTGGTGTAGTGGTTAACACTGTCTCCTCACAGCACGGTGGTGTAGTGGTTAACACTGTCTCCTCACAGCACAGTGGTGTAGTGGTTAACACTGTCTCCTCACAGCACGGTGGTGTAGTGGTTAACACTGTCTCCTCACAGCACGATGGTGTAGTGGTTAACACTGTCTCCTCACAGCACGGTGGTGTAGTGGTTAACACTGTCACCTCACAGAACGGTGGTGTAGTGGTTAACACTGTCTCCTCACAGCACGGTGGTGTAGTGGTTAACACTGTCTCCTCACAGCACGGTGGTGTAGTGGTTAACACTGTCTCCTCACAGCATGTTGGTGTAGTGGTTAACACTGTCTCCTCACAGCACGGTGGTGTAGTGGTTAACACTGTCTCCTCACAGCACAGTGGTGTAGTGGTTAACACTGTCGCCTCACAGCACGGTGGTGTAGTGGTTAACACTGTCTCCTCACAGCACGGTGGTGTAGTGGTTAACACTGTCTCCTCACAGCACGGTGGTGTAGTGGTTAACACTGTCTCCTCACAGCACGGTGGTGTAGTGGTTAACACTGTCTCCTCACAGCATGGTGGTGTAGTGGTTAACACTGTCGCCTCACAGCACGGTGGTGTAGTGGTTAACACTGTCGCCTCACAGCACGGTGGTGTAGTGGTTAACACTGTCTCCTCACAGCACGGTGGTGTAGTGGTTAACACTGTCTCCTCACAGCACGGTGGTGTAGTGGTTAACACTGTCTCCTCACAGCACAGTGGTGTAGTGGTTAACACTGTCTCCTCACAGCACGGTGGTGTAGTGGTTAACACTGTCTCCTCACAGCACGATGGTGTAGTGGTTAACACTGTCTCCTCACAGCACGGTGGTGTAGTGGTTAACACTGTCACCTCACAGAACGGTGGTGTAGTGGTTAACACTGTCTCCTCACAGCACGGTGGTGTAGTGGTTAACACTGTCTCCTCACAGCACGGTCGTGCAATGGTTAACACTGTCTCCTCACAGCACGGTGGTGTAGTGGTTAACACTGTCTGTCTCCTCACAGCATGGTGGTGTAGTGGTTAACACTGTCTCCTCACAGCACGGTGGTGTAGTGGTTAACACTGTCTCCTGACAGCACGGTGGTGTAGTGGTTAACACTGTCTCCTCACAGCACGATGGTGTAGTGGTTAACACTGTCTCCTCACAGCACGGTGGTGTAGTGGTTAACACTGTCGCCTCACAGCACGGTGGTGTAGTGGTTAACACTGTCTCCTCACAGCACGGTGGTGTAGTGGTTAACACCGTCTCCTCACAGCACGGTGGTGTAGTGGTTAACACTGTCTCCTCACAGCACGGTGGTGTAGTGGTTAACACTGTCTCCTCACAGCACGGTTGTGCAATGGTTAACACTGTCTCCTCACAGCATGGTGGTGTAGTGGTTAACACTGTCTCCTCACAGCACGATGGTGTAGTGGTTAACACTGTCTCCTCACAGCACGGTGGTGTAGTGGTTAACACTGTCTCCTCACAGCACGGTTGTGCAATGGTTAACACTGTCTCCTCACAGCACGGTGGTGTAGTGGTTAACACTGTCTCCTCACAGCACGGTCGTGCAATGGTTAACACTGTCTCCTCACAGCACGGTCGTGCAATGGTTAACACTGTCTCCTCACAGCACGGTGGTGTAGTGGTTAACACTCTCTGTCTCCTCACAGCATGGTGGTGTAGTGGTTAACACTGTCTGTCTCTTCACAGCATGATGGTGTAGTGGTTAACACTGTCTGTCTCCTCACAGCACGGGGTGTAGTGGTGGTTAACACTGTTGCCTCACAGCTAGAAGGTCCTGGGTTTGATTCCCACTTGGTTGCCAGGTACCCAGGTGGGGTATATCCCGGGCCTTTCTGTGTGGAGTTTGCATGTTCTCCTTGTGCTCGCAAGGGTTATAATATAATAATAATAATGCAGGACCTGTCGCAGAGGTCTTTAATTGGCATGCAACGACACTCAATGTTTAGCGGCACACACCGGTTAGTTAGCACACACACACCGGAACACACATTGTCTTTAGGATCGCCGATGCGATACTCCTCTTCGCTTAAAACCCTTGTGCATCCCTAGCAATGGTGGAACTCACTGGGCTTAAGAGATGAAATGATACATCATGTTTAAAGCCATATAATTTTAACTGTTTACTATTTTTAAAACATTTTTCTACCCATGATTAACAGTAATAGCATAATCTCAATATATCTCTCAACAGATTACTCATATTTATGAATTATAACCACTCAAACCTGTGTTTGTTTGATACAACGTGTTTTTTCATCGAAAAAACGGATAAATGTTGTTTTTTACCATATTTCTCATATTTTTTTTGATAAATTACATTTTGAAATATCTCGACGAAATACCTCTGAATACGAATCAAAAGAAATATTAAAGATTCGATGACTAGTTCGGCCAGAAACGGCGTTGAGGCGAAACGTTACTAAGCGCTCAACTTATCCAAATCTGGTGCGGGCGGTTCCAAGTTGTTTTGCGGCAGAAATCTTGGACTCGCCTCGCTGTTGGGAAGAGAACCAGACCTGCTCCGTGCAGGACACTTCCTCGTTGGCGCGCGCCGGCTTTGGGGGGCTTGTGTTTCGGCGTGTGGCGCGCTGTCGACTGCGCGGTCCGGTTCGTCTCTGGTTCTGTCTCAGAAAATCCACTCGCCCCCCCCCCACCACCACCCCAAACGATGTCTCCGGCGTTTCAATCACTAGCAGCCCGGTACAGCATATCTCACCTCCCTTGAATTGTGGCAAAGTTATCTGTGGAGCGATTACGCCACCATGCGTTTTACATCGGTAACAGCACATCCTGACCTAGACAGGGTCCTTAGCTCGTGGAATATGCAAATGTTTGGAAGATATATCGAGAATTGAACGAATAAGAGCATATTTAAAAATGGTTAAAAATGCCGTTTTAACATTGGAGCGGACGGAGAGTAGAAAAAGGGACCAGGGGTAAAGAAGGCAGTAAATACTGTAACAATTTTTCTAGAGTGTTTCATGTTATAAGCTTTTCACACAATGAACATATATGTAAAATTAAGATATTTACCCAATTTCATGAAATAATAATAAACACAGACACCGCTGTGCTCACACACACACTCAAAATATTTCAAAAAAGTAGAAAAGGGGACCAGGGTCGTCCTTCCCCCCAAAGGCAGCCGGGAGCAGACAAGGGCTGTGGCGTGAGCCACGCCCGGGGACCATCCAATTGCTCCTGCCCGTCTTCGGCACGGACGCGACAGCGTTAGCGATCTGTTGTTTTGCATGTTTTTCCATTGGGTTTCTCTTATCGGACGGGGGGGGGGGGGACCCTTGCGAGCACGGGGAGAACATGCAATCTCCACACAGGAAGGCCCGGGAGATACCCCACCTGGGTAACTGGCATCATGGAAACCTGGTCCCCAAGTGGGAATCGAACCCTGGACCTTCTTGCTGTGAGGTGACAGTGTTAACCACTACACCACCGTGCCCCGCCCAATAAGATAAACCAGGGGCGTATCTAGACCCAGCACTTCAGTAGGGCACAGAAGGGCACCAAAAACGATGAAAAAAATTTGGCCGGTTTTGGCCGGTTTGTGGGCGAAAATGGGTGGATTTTGTAACTATTTTTTTTTAACTTTATTTCGGTTTTAGGGTTAGGTTAGGGTTATGTTATTTAATTATTTTGGGGAGCCAGCCCCCCAAACTCCTGAAATGCATAGAAATCTATGAAATAAATAAAACAATCTGACATTTATATTAAAAAGAGCTAGCCACCCAAACCCCTAAAATACATAGAATTCTATGCATTTTGGAACAGTTAATATATAGTCAAGAAAGCATTTAGTCATACTTAAAGTTTAAAGTGCTTTACTTGCATTGAACATTGAACATCGAGGAGACATCATTAGAAAGCACAATGTATGTTTCCATAGTTACGCAGATGACACACAATTGTACATCTCCGCTGAACCAAATGATCACACAGCTATAAACTCCATTTCCGCCTGTCTCTTAGCAATAAACAAATGGATGACGAACAACTTCCTAAAATTAAATGAGGGCAAAACTGAAATCCTACTAGTCGGTCCTATAACAAAAAGAGAAATGTTACAGAGCAATATGGGGCAACTTACTCCTTGGATCAAACCCGAAGTTACAAGTAAGTAACCTACACTGGCTTCTGGTAACATTTAGAATTGATTCCAAGGTCCTCCTCCTTATATACAAAGTATAAACATTGCGATCATCTACTACTGGTCTATTGAAGGTTCCAAGCCACAGTCTAAAGAAAATCAGGGATGCAGCCTTTGCTAACTATGCACCAAAGTTATGGAACACACTACCTATGGACATTAGGGAAGCTAGATCTCTTAATATTTTCAGAAATAAGCTAAAAACGTACCTCTTCACCATAGCCTTCTAATACACCCGCTGTTGATTGTACTGTAGCACTATTTTACTCTGGCCATTCTATTGCATAATTTTACTATCTATTCTACTATTCTATTATTGCACTGTATTATTGGTGTGCAAACCAGTCAACTTACAAAAAAGAGCCTGTTGGAGGATTTCAACAAGATAAATGCAGTGTAAAATATTTCACTATAATATTTCAAAGCGAAGTAAAAAATATTAGAATAATTATTTGATCATGTTAAATGATCATTTGATCATGTTAAAAAAGGGAAAATAAAAAACATTTGTTAAATTTTTTATTTTAATTTTTTTTATCACTGGGGCACAGATGATCATCAGTAGGGCACGTGCCCTACTGATAGAGGTCTAAATACGCCGACGAGATAAACCCAATGGAAAAACATGCAGATCACAACAACAGATCGCTAACGCTGTCACGTCCATGATGAAAACGGACAGGAGCACTTGGATTGGTCCCCACGCCCCACACCGCAGCCATGTCTGCTCCCGGCTGCCCTTGGGGGGGCAAGGACGACGGGATGGGAAAAGTGCAGAGAGACATTTCATCTGCGACTTGTGTGTGTGTTGCTGTCGGTCGCCAATCTCGCATGCGTGTGTGTAAATCTGCATGACAATTAAAGACTTCTTCTTCTTCTATAACGGCTGGAATAGTGCAGCGATTGGCTCTGAAACCAGGTTGACATAGAACAGACTAGAAAGAAATGCCTTGGTTATTGACAAAGGCAAAATAACTTGGTCTGTAATTATTTATAAATCATGTCTACAACTCCTTTATGTCATGGGAATATGTGTGCTGGTCTCCTAACATTCCGTGATACACTTTGTGAGATAGAAAGATTGAATATGTGTGTTAATTGCTCTGTGATAAATGGAGCAACCGGGGAAAAAGAGCAACCAATTTATCCAGTTGAGCTCCTGGAATCAATGGCTTGCAAAGCTTATTATACATCACTGGTTGAAGAGGACTGAAGGTAAACTGAGGCACATGGCTCAACGTGGAAACACAATCATCATTAATAAGAGGGCTGTGTATTCCGTGTCAAATAAATGCCCAGCATGGGCAAATGTTTGTTGAAAGCTAAGAAAATCTCTTTCTGATTAAAAATCAAGCAGTCGCCACAATGAACGTGTGTAGGCAGGGGAACAGTAGTTTTGTATTTATTCAGCAGGGTTTGCATAGGAGCAGGTAAGTAGATCAACATAATAATTAGATTTGGCTTTTGTCTTTCCACTGATTTGCATTTATTCCTAATTTGTCTAAATGATGCCCAGTGTGGAGTGTCTGTCAAGTGACCATGCTCTGTTCCTGAATAAAGCTGCTAGTTCAGATGAAAACCAGCCTCTGTTCCTGAATAAAGCTGCTAGTACAGATGAAAATCAGCCTCTGTTCCTGAATAAAGCTGCTAGTTCAGATGAAAACCAGGCTCTGTCATCACTAATACCTTACTCACTAATAACTAATAACGATCACTAATACCTAACTCCAAGACTGTCTCTTGAGGATCTCAATATTTGTTTTTAATTCCTATATTTTATTAATACATTTATATTAACCGTGGAGATCTGTCCTTGAGCCTAATTGATATCCGTTCCACCACAATATATATATATAGTATGCATACACAGTATATATATACAATATATAGTATGCATACACAGTATATATATAATATATACACAGTATATACACCATATTATATCTTTCTAGTAACTCTGTTACAACTGTTTATAGCATTTTTTACTCTTGCCTTTTTGATAAATAACCTTTTTTTGGAAATACCATAATTATTATGTTGATATATTTTTTTTCAATACCATGATACTTTGTTTTGCAATGTAACAACAATAAATGTGCCATATAATAAGGAAATTGAGTGCTCAAGCTTCCTCGTTAAAGGAACACGCCAACATCATGCGAAATGTCTTCTCCAGAGTCAGACAAGAAGATAGATATCAGTCTCCTCTCTGTGTCTATCTTTCTACTGAACGCACAGAGAGGACACTGGTATGATGGTATCTATCTTCTTGTCTGACTCTGGAGAAGACAGCAAGCGCATTTCCCATAATGTTGGCGTGTTCCTTTGAAAAGGAATCGTAAGAGTAGTGTAGGTGAGGCGGCTGGGTGAAAAAAGAGGAGAAAAAGTGGATAAAAAAAAAGAGTAGTGTAGGTGAGCTGTGAAAAGTGACCCAAGACCGAAGTGGAAGCAGTAACTTTTCACCGCTACGGTGAAGTCCAACCAACCTGGAGGTAGATTCACATGAAACCACAATGTGTGCGAGAGCCGCTCAACATCCATCTCACCGACCAGACGAAAACAAGATCCGGTGAAATCAAAACTTCCGGCACATTCCGTGTCTCAAGGTGACCGCGTATCTTTAAGAGCGGCCATATAAATGCAATTTATTACGCATCAGAGGCACGTGGAGATTCACTTTGGGCCTCGCTGCATTCTAACGCTGAGGCCCGACGTTGTTCTCAAATTAAAAAGAGAGGATTCTATTAGAAGACAAAGAAGGGGGATAAATAATTGTACATCTGGGTCAAACAAACGAGTGATAGAATGATTAATTATTCAGCCGTGGCAGTTTGCTGAGATAATGGCTTCTCGGGAACCCTAATGAATTTAACTAAAGAGAAACAGGTTTGGATCCTATTTTCGGGGGGAGGCCATTTGAGTAACGCTCCAGTGCTATTAGCACAGCACTAGTAAATTGCTTTCCCTGCAAAAGAAATATTTGTACAAAGTAGACAGGCGCCCCAGACCGACCACCAAGACGAATGGAGCCTGTATCTCATTCATTATTGCAAAGGGATTTATTTTAATCTGATTTTAAATACAATTGGTAGAGGACAAAGAGGACTCACTTGCCTATTTATAAGAGTTTGTCCAGTGTCTTGACGAGCAGCGGTTCTCAGCGCACGGGGCGCGGACCACCAACGGTCCTTCTAGTTCAAGTTCAAGTTTGTTTTTATTTATCACATATAACGTACATGTACTCTACAGTGAAATGCTTGGTTCTGTATGAGCCCCTGAGAATGTCCTTCATACAGTAATAAAGTAAGTAAAAGAGGAATAACACTATACAATATACAAACTAAAGTACAACCTAAGTACAATCTAAGTACAATGAGTAAAAATGCAGACAATGAGGTACAAAAACTTTAAGGCAAGGTGCAAATGCAAATGAGGTATGAATGTAGTGAAAATCTCTTTAATAAATAGATCAATATAATGCAGTGTTAAAGTGTCTAACATGAGTGTTAAGGTGAGTGTTTGTTTAAAGTGAGTGTGTGCATGGGGATGTGTGTGCAATGAGTGTAGATGGATGGGTTGATGGTGTTACATAGAGTCATTGAGCATCCCGATGGCCTGGGGATAGAAGCTCCTTCTGAGTCTCTCTGTACTGGCCATGAGACTCCTTGAGGGTATGCCAGTAAAATGGGGAATAGTTTCAAGTTCACTAAGGTTTTATTCAGTATAAGTCATGCAGCCCTATTCTGGACTATTCTGAGCATACGTTTTACTTTCTCCATTTCCGTTTCCATTCCATTTAGCTATTTAGCTTTTATCCAAAGCGACTTACAAGTTGTGTACAACAAGTCTGGCCCTGAACTGCTCAATGAGAAACAGTGTGGAGGGGATGCATACCAAGCTGTCGTGATTGAAGGTGGAAGACTGGATTGCAGCAAAACCAATGCAGCAAAGAAAACTGTGTGATATAGAGCCATGTCATATTGGAATAAACTGCCAGTACATCTTACACAGATAACCAGTAAGATAAGTTTTTAAAATAATTTGAAAAAAGCATTGAGAGAAAAATAAATTAGTTTACATTAAAGAAAAACACAGATACTGTAGTGTACACTGTAAAGTTACGACTGTCTGAGAGTTTAATCCCTTTTATTGTATTTTCTGTAATCTGATACTCTGTTTGTGCTACACTCTTGAGTGCATAGTAGTTTAGACATAATTAGCATAGGAGGTAATATAGACAAGGACGATTCCTTAGTAGCAAAGTGTATAATAGTAAAAGACAGACATAATAGTAAAAGACAGACATAATAGTAAAAGACAGAGATACTAGTAAAAGACAGACATTATAGTAAAAGACAGAGATACTAGTAAAAGACAGACATAATAGTAAAAGACAGAGATACTAGTAGAAGACAGACATAATAGTAAAAGATAGAGATACTAGTAAAAGACAAACATAATAGTAAAAGATAGAGATAATAGTAAAAAATAGAGATACTAGTAAAAGACAGACATAATAGTAAAATACAGACATAATAGTAAAATACAGACATAATAGTAAAAGACAGACATTATAGTAAAATACAGACATAATATTAAAAGATAGACATAATAGTAAAATACAGACATAATAGTAAAATACAGACATAATAGTAAAAGACAGACATAATAGTAAAATAAAATACAGACATAATAGTAAAAGATAGACATAATAGTAAAATACAGACATAATAGTAAAATACAGACATAATAGTAAAATACAGACATAATAGTAAAAGACAGACAGAATAGTAAAATATAGTGTCACTGTGATCTCCCGCCTACAGTATAGAGACAGTTATGGAATTCATCAACAACAAATATACACAACGTTTTGAGAACTACTGTCATAGAACACCATCTGTTCTATATTTTCATCATAGGTTGAAATGTAAGTTTCCCAAAAAAATAATCAATAAACTGTAGATGGGATAATCTTGCTCTTAGAGCAACACAGCGACTTTATGGGAAATGCACTGACCGTCTTCTCCAGAGTCCAGAGTGCGCAAATTGAATGGAAATGCGGTGAAATTGTAACTGCATGTATATATATACACTCTAATGATAATGACGCATTATGTTGCTGTGCCATCTCTTCAATTTCTACCCTCCTTGACGACACAACACCATCATTTAACAATTGTGTGTATTGAGCCGTACTCTATTGTACCAATTCTGCAATCTGTTAAATAAAGTTTTCATTCATTCATTCATTCATTCATTCATTAATTCATTCATTCATTCATTCATTCATTCATTCATTCATTCATTCATTCATTCATTCATTCATTCATTCATCCATCCATTCATTCATTCATTCATTCATTCATTCATTCATTCATTCATTCATTCATTCATTCATTCATTCATTCATTCATTCATCATTCGTTCATTTCAGTCAGACAATCTTCTTTTACAACCTAGGGGGGTATTGACTGTTCTCATGTCTCTACCGCCACCTAGAGGCTCTGGTTTATCCTGCAATGAGTCTACTGATCGCCGTCGCTCTTTCCACTCAGTGGCGGTAAATGTGTAAAGTTCAGTGTTCTGACCGTCCACTGAATCGTGAACGAGGAAGAAGCGTGTTTTGTCTACGAGTGGAGAAAACAGGCGGAGTTTAGCCTCTGATGGTGCAGGAGCTCTGGGAATGCTGTGTGTACAGTGTGTAGAGACAATTAGGTTTGGTTTATGTAAAGGAAAAGACAACAGGCAGATACCTGCTCACACAAATATAATGCCATATAATTCAGTAAGACTCTGAAATTGTTGGTTAATATATAGTTACAGGTAAGAAGGATATATAAATGTTTTGAACGCATAATTTTTTTTACCTCTTTTGGGGAGGGGGTTGTCTTTCATATTAGCAATATTTTTTGAGGGGGACATGCCCCCTGCAGCCCCCCCCCCCCCCCGCCCCCCCTAAAGCTACGCCTGTGTGTACAGACCAATTTGAATGGAGTTGTGTTGCTATATGGATCAGCTTGGCCCACGTTTGTTTGTCGAATTAGCAAAGACACAGCAGGAAACACACTTGTAGACAGGGTCAATTTTCAGAAAATCATAACCCTGAAGGCATTTCGTGTTTATTTTTGGTACACAACATTTCTAGGGGTATTAAGGGGTGCTGAATCCAAATCTGCTGTATACCAAGCTCAAAAATGTCAAATAAGGCCTCAAAATTGAGAAATCCAACATGGCCGCCAACGCCAGGCTGAAATCTATTTAAGTGCATATCTTTTTGACTAAACAAGGTAGAAACATGAATGAAATGTGTTTTTATATGTTTGCATACATGAGGAATTTAAAATCATATCCTGATTTTAGATCAGTTGTGAAAATGTTGCTTGAAACTCATATTTATAGCAGAAACTGTGGTTGTTATTGATGCATAACTCATCAACCAAATAAGAAAGAAAAGCAGGATGATCCCAGGCCATGGATTTATTCATCAAACTCTTTTCTCTTGAATTTTTTTAATCAACATGCCATTTATGCAAATTAGATAGTCCTTAATATGCGTACAGTAGCTTAGGTACAGTAATGTATTGTCAGTCATCAATCGTATTCAGGCATGTGTCGCAGGTGTCTTGCAGTTGCATGATTCATCCAATGCCACTTTTCCTGAATAGAATAGAATAGATTATAATATAATAAAATACAAATATTATTTTACCATATCAATATAAGTGAATGTTCAAGTTTCTTTATTAGTTGTCATACAGAATACTTTGCATAAAATGTTTCTTTCTGTGTTGCTCCTGAGAGTGTGCTAGATAATAACAAGATAGTATAAAATAAGTATAATAAGTATAAAATAGAAAGTCAAGAAGTCAAGTACGTAAACAAGTGTAAACAACAAAATTGTTCAGTGTATCTATATATACACAGTACAGCTGGTACAAGAATGGTGAAGTATAGCTTAGCTTGTGGTGCCACCTTGTAGTGGTGAGGTGCAATAAGGAATGAGAATGATGTGCAATTTCCTTACCAATAATATAAATATAAAGTGTAAAGTGTGTCTAAAGTGGGTGCTACAGTGTGTTGTTTATTTAAGTGAGTGTATGTGCGCTGTGGGTGTGTTGATGGTTTGCTTATTGTTCATTGTTCATTCATTGAGCATCCTGATGGTCTGGGGATAGAAGCTCCTTCTGAGTCTCTCTGTGCTTGCCATGAGACTCCGGTATCGCTTGCCTGACCGCAGCAGTTCAAAGAGGCAGTTGTTTGAGTGGCTGGAGTCTTTGATTATTCTCTTAGCCTTGCCCATGCACCGCTTGTTGTAAATGTCTTGGAGAGTGGGAAGCCCACCTTCAATTGTGCGTTCGGCTGAACGGGCCACTCTCTGTAGTCTGCTGCGGTCTTGTGCAGTGCCCAAGTTCCCAAACCAGGAGGTGATATTGCCAGTCAGGATGCTTTCTATTGTGCATGAGTGGAAGTTCTTGAGGATCTTCTGACTCACGTTGAACTTCCTTAAGCACCTAAGGAAGTAGAGGCGTTGTCGTGCCTTCTTGATAACACTGTCAATGTGTGTGGTCCATGTCAAGTCCTCGGATATGTGGACTCCGAGGTACTTAAAACTGTTGACTCTCTCAACCGGTGCCCCGTCGATGCTGAGGGGGCTGTAGTCCCTGACCCCGACCTCCTAAAGTCCACAATCATCTCCTTTGTTTTGCTGACGTTCAGGGAGAGGCTGTTCTCTTGACACCATCCCGCTAGAACCTTAACCTCTTCCAGGTAGGACCTCTCGTTGTTTGCAGAGATCAGGCCCACCACTACTGTGTCGTCAACAAATTTTATGATTGTGTTGTTGTTCCGCTGTGCCACACAGTCATGTGTGTACAGGGAGTGGAGGAGGGGACTCAGTCAGGACACAGCCCTGGGGGGCCCCTATGTTGAGAGTGATGGATGAGGAGGTGCAGTTGCCTGCTCTCACCACCTGGGGTCTGCCCGTCAGGAAGTCCAAGACCCACTGGCAGAGGTCATAGTTCAAGCCCGGGCCCGAGTTTGGAGGGGACTATGGTATTGAATGCTGAGCTGTAGTCGATGAATAGCATTCTCACATAGTTCCCCTGCCTCTTGTCCAGGTGTGATGCTGCTGTGTGCAGCACATGGGCTATGGCGTCCTCCGTGGACCTGTTGGGGCGGTATGCAAATTGCAGGGGGTCCAGGTTGATGGGGAGGGAGGAACAGATGTAGCATCCGAGGTTGGTGGCAGAGTCTCTTGTGGACGGCCTTTGCAGAATAACTCAGGCACACCATAGATCTTGCAGATGAATCTCTCTGTTGATGTCACAAGATCTTCTGTGAAAGGGCCCTTCCCAAGGCCAGCAAGATCAGTGTGATGGTGCTTGAACACCTGCCAGGCTGTTTTCTTTCCGTGACCACTGAACTGGGACACACTGTCACATCCGGTGAGGGCATGGAAGGCAAGGATTGTGTCCAGTTGATCATCAGATAGTAGCTTTCTAATGTCATGTACTGGAAAATATTTTGGATCCTTCGATGTCCCAGCTTTCATGTAGAGATGCGTACATCGGATTCTGTCATAGTGAGCCAAGAGTAGAAGCAGCACATCTGTGTCACGCGCTGACACAACGATTGTTTCCACTGGAGCCTGGATGAGAAAATCAGACGTGTATCAGCTTCCTCATGGTCAGCACTCAGAGAGGAGACTTCAAGATCTGGATCTGTTGACTTGACAGTTGTCCCTTCAGCAAACCTCTCTGATACTACAACTACAGGTTCATCATCCGGGCTGTGCTCTATCAGGTGGTTTGAGAGTAGTCGAGCGATATCTGATTTGTTGTCTTCAAGGGCCATGAAGCTCGACCAATCGGCAGGAAGTGGAACAGACTTGTTTTTGATTTCACGACGTACTGGCCTGTGGCGCTGTTTGCGTTTCACCCTTGTGCCTGTTTTGATGGATTGGTCATGGTATCTGTCAAAGACGACATCTACTCTCTGGTATTTTGCTTCCATCTTCAACACGGTGTCAGTGAACTTGTTGGCATAGTCACCAAATGTTGTAGTGTCAGGTGGCTTTCCGAGTGCCATTACCAGAGCTTGGCCATCAATGACCAGGCAGCTGGGTCCCTGAAGGGTAAGATCTGCAGGGGTTTTAACTTGTTTCGTCAGTATATTTGCGAACACAGACTTGTTGGTGGAATGTAGACTCCCGTTAGTTGTGGCCAGAGATGGCGGGATGGGCATGAGCTCATGCTGGAGGATATTGTCAAGGTCTACCTTACGACCTGCTCTGTAAGCTGTGATGAGCATTTGTAGAATCTGCCTGTCCACTTTGATGGTGTTTTGCTTGTTCTTGGAAAGTTGCACAACTTCATACAAAGAGGCAAATGTCTTTGGCTTTGTTCTTTCGAATGGGTGATTTCAGGTTCAGGTGCTGGTCACTATCTGGAGGTTCACACAAACGTTTGTCCACAAACATGTTCAGTTGTGCCTGTCCAAGGTGTTCTGCGCCAAGTATGGATTATTGAATCTCCGGTGTGACTACGTCCTTGTTGATGTATGTAAGAAAACTTACAAAAGCACATTTAATTCAGGTTTGTACAATGTGTAGTCACACTTAACTCATTAAGCCCCACCATTTATTTTTTGAAAATTCGCCTAAAACAGCATGCTTACATTAAAATGCTTATATATCCAGATTTATAAGAGCTACTTGCATACACTTGGTACCTGAAGAAAGCTAAGACTTGGGGGATTCTAATGTTGGTGTCCAACACTGTACAGTTATTACCAAATTGCTGTAGTATTCCTGCAAACACTGAAGAAATGTCATTTTTTGTATCCTCACCTATACAAAGATTACAGTTAGACAGTCAAAAACACCCTGTTACTCATGGTTGCACCCCAGCTATATTCCTACTTTCTTCCTCCATAGGTGCAGATGTTCTGTGCAAACTTTCATGTCAGCAGAATAAAAACTGTGGGTTTAGCACCTGCTTTTGTGGAGAGAGGGCCTGGTGCTGGCGGCCATATTGGATTTCTCAATTTTGAGGCCTTATTTGACATTTTTGAGCTTGGTATACAGCAGATTTGGATTCAGCACCCCTTAATACCCCTAGAAATGTTGTGTACCAAAAATAAACACGAAATGCCTTCAGCACTTTATACAAGCACATTTTCTGAAATTCTGCCTAGTCTATTGGGCCCGTTATGATATGTAGTCAAGTTTGAAATAAATCCTCTGGGCGCCCGAGTGGCGCACAGCATACAGCACTACGGTGCAACATGGCCGACCTGGGTTCGACTCCCGGACCCGGTGACTCCCTGCCGAATGTCTTCCCCGGTCTATCTCCCATTCCTCCTCTCTCTCTCTCTCTCTCTCTCTCTCTACCGGACTGCCCGGTAGCAAAAATCAATAAAAACCTACAAAAACATATCTTTTCCGAAAGGACAAGTAACATTTAAAGTTTGAAATAAAACCTCTAGCTTTAAAGAGACAGTACAATGAAAACCGTGTTTTTCAATCGAGTTGCATTTTTTAACAGAAGGTATGTTGATGTAAATAACCCACAATGTTGTTGTTGTTGTCGTGGAAATTATGACTAAAGCTCTTTGATGTCTACCCTCCTGGATATAAACAAAATCAAACAATTTCGGATCCAATCTGCTTCCACTGAAATATCGCATAATACACATGGGTTACCCTGATTAACCTGTCAATCACCTCTAGTAGCTCTGATTGGTCCATCAGTCAATCCCACTTTGTCTGATTGGCCCATCAGTCACATTTAGCTGAGAGGACACGGCGCTCCCAAAGGTTCTCACAGAGGCACCATTTGGGCCTTTGAGGCACCCGTAGCTTCTTGAGGAAACCCAGGGGATCTTAGAGGAACTACTGAGGAACTCCGCCCCTCAGTCTACTAGAGGGTGCTTCTAACAAATCACATGATACATCTGAAGCTGAACAATTCATATTCATCACACTAATATTCCACAATAAGTAATGTATGAATTACAGCAGGGTAGTGAGACCAGCTATGCTGTATGGTCTAGAAACGGTGGCACTGACCAACAAGCAGGTGGCGGAGCTGAAGGTGGCAGAGATGAAGATGTTAAGGTTCTCTCTGGGAGTAACGAGGTTGGACAAAATCGAAAAATGTCTACATCAGAGGAACGGCCCATGTTGAGCAGTTTGGGCAGAAAGCGTGAGGGAGGCAAGAGTCGCAATACTTAGATGGTTTGGACATGGAGGTGAGGTGAGGTGGTACATTGGGAGGAGGATGCTGGAGATGGAGCTGCCAGGAAAGAGGAGGAGGGGAAGGCCCAAGATTATGGACACAGTGAAGGAGGACATGCGGGCAGCGGGAGTGACAGAGGACGACGCAGAGGACAGAAACAGATGGAAACGGACGATCCGCTGTGGCGACCCATGACGGGAACAGCCGAAAGAAAAAGAAGAAGAAGAAGAAGAAGTAATGTATGAATTAAAACATAATTGTACTGTATCTTGCATGCCTCTGAATGTGAAAAAGGGCATCATAGGAATAAAAGAAAATACATACTGTATATACAAACTGTATATTCAAAAAAGATTCCTTGCAGCAGTATTTAAAAAGAGAAAGATGGAGTTGTGCGGGCATGTTCTGAGAGGATCCAGCGGGGAGATGTTCAAGAAGGTGGTGATGGGGAAGGTGGATGGAAAGAGAGGAAGTGGAAGACCAAGAAGAGGCTGGGTAGACGATGTCTGTGATTGGAGTGGAGTGAGAGGCGGAGTCACGGAGTTGGAGAGAAGAAGTGGGGACAGAATGGGTTGGAGAGTGATAGGCAACCTTCGGAACGAAGAAGCCACCTAATGATGATGAGTATTTAAAAAGAAAACAGAATGAAACAAGAACCATGACAACTGTATTATGAGATAAAGATGTACAAATAAAAAAACATGTCTTATCATGATGTACTTTGCACTGGAAAAATATAGTGATATGATACAGTATGTTGGTCATATCGCCCGGCTCTAACGTACATTACTGTATATGACAACATGCCACACCTCAGAGAAGAGCTGAGGAACAGACCAGGGAGAGATGGTGAGAATCACAGAGGAGAGAAGGGCTGAGGAACAGGCTGAGGAACAGAACGAACACTAGACGCGTCCTGCAGCAGCGCCAAAGTATCCAGTACAAGCCGCTTGTAGACTATCGGAAAATTTCGGCCAATCAAAGTCGACTATACAAATCCTTAGTCGGGGACAGGCCTACAGTGATACACCAGCTTCTGTTATGATGAATTGAAAATGGGGGACCCTGATGTAAACAAGACGAAAGTCTTTCTCTGGTCTGCATCCCCTTAACAATTGTGTGTATTGAGCTGTACTGTATTGTAGAAGTAGAAAGCTTTATTGTTATTGCACAATACAGTACGAGATTGGTTCGTGCAGCACCTAACCCAACGATACCTACATACCCACTCTACCACACAACACATCCATGATGTACCCATAGACACACTACCATACATACATGTGTTGTACCCATACTCACTGACACACCACACATACATGTATCTACTCATACCTTCTGCTGCATATGCACTTATTCACAGGAACATTATAAAGGTTAAAAAAAAATTATAATAATAATAAAAAGCATTGCAAAAACATCACAGCAGAAGAAAATAAAACCATTGCACATCGGCGGAAACATTTAGCACATTAACGAATACCCTTTTTGCATTATTGCACATGTCCCAACATCTGTCATATTGCACATACAGTATATATTATAGTGAGGTAGGTGTAGATGTGGTGGCAATGAGGGGGGGGGGGTGATTGTTCAGTTCAGTGATGGCTCTCGGGAAGAAGCTGTTCTGTACCCATTCTGCAATCTAACATTTTCAATCAATCAATCAATCAATCAATCAATGTTTATCCGTGATAATCTTTATTATTTTTTTTAAACTTACATTTTTATTAACATTTATAGACAAACAACACTTATACAATACCTAAAATGACATCAATAACATAACAGTACATTAACATGAGCCCCTTGAATTCGGCTGCGTTCAGCCTCCCAGACCCCCATGAGAGGGACCCCCCTCTCCCGCCATCCACCCCAAGAAACCGGGCTCCCCCACATCCCAGGTCCGTCCCACGTGGGACCGAGCACTCAGCAACACGTGTCCCTTGAATTTAATTGGGCCAGGCTCAGTGGAGGGGCGAGGGGTGGTTCTCCCCCCCACCGAGCCAAGCCCGCTACCTCCCATGTCACCAAGCACCCCACCCCCCGCACAATGAACCCACAACCCACGAGACAGACCCCACTCTCCCGGGCCAAACCGCGGAAACGATGCCCCCCCCCGACATTCCCCCCCCTGAGTTAAGCCCGTAGAACTCCCCCATATCCCAGGCCAATGCGCACGGAGCCCAGAGCTGCCACCCACCCCGACCGCCAGCCCCCCGGCCCACGAGAACCCCAAGCCCAGGCCCGCAGAAGGCCTAAGCACCATGCCTCAATGGTCCCCCAACCCCCCGCGACCCCAAGCCCGGTGCCCCCCCCGGCCCGGTGACCATACCGCCCGGGCCACGGCGGCCGAGGGCCCCAGGAAACCCCACCCCCCCATACCGATCCCACAACACGCAAGGCCCCCCCTCCCCCGGGTCGAACCGCCGGAACGATGGCCCCTCCCCCCGGCATTCCCCCCCACCGAACTCGAGTTGTTACTTTTTATTGTGTTTTATAACTTTTTATTAGCTTTCTTGAATTTTGGACCGGGAGCTCTGTTCTGCAGCTGCTCACCCGCTCCTCGCCAAACCGGAAGCCCTGCTATTTTATTATTTTAACTATTTATTATTTTATTTGTAATTATTTTATGTCTTATGTTATTGTCTTACTGTTTGCCTTATTTAGCTAATTTATCTAGTTGTCTTATTACCGTTTTTACCATTTTAATGTCTTATAATTTCCATCTTTATGGAGTGATTGTAATTATTTTCTTAATTTATTTGATCCTTTTGTTTTGTTTTTTGTGTAAAGCACTTTGAGCTGCAATCTGTATGAATGGTGCTATATAAATAACGTTATTATTATTTTACATTTATTTTAATTTAAATACAATTATTTTATTTAAGACTTCTAAAGAATGTTATGTTTTTAGACATAATGTCTATATTATTGAAATGGGAGCTAAATATATTATACTTTATTATTATATTATAATATATCATATTACTAGGGCTGACCTTAGATTTTTTTTGGAATTCGAAGCTTCGGGGCCGAGATTCGATTTTAATTCGAAGCTTTGAGATTACAAAAAAAATATATTATAATTTTAATTTTTAATTTAATTTTTTTTTATGTTGTGGGACTTGTACAGCACTTTGTTCAACTTTGTCAGTGCTGTAATGTTTAAACCTTTTTAAATCTTAGACAAACGAAACACTTTGCTTTCATGAAATATTGTAAGCCGTCATTTGAGGCTTTATAAAAGCAGCACAATGAACACAAATCTGTCAGTGCTGAGTCCGACCTCATCTTAACAAACATCATTGCTTGTTGTAGTTAACAAAGAGAGGCAGAGTTGATTTTGCACACAAAAAAAATCATATATATATTTTCTTTTTTATAATCGATTTTTTTTTCATATTCGAATCACATGCCCATCGAACGAAGCTTCGAAGTATTTAAGACAGCCCTACATAATACATTACATTATATCAACATATTATTTAAATGATTCAAATGGTCCTCAAACATGTTCCGTTGTGACGTCACAGTATGATGTCATAATCAAAAATTCTAGAACATTTGTGATGTCAGGGGTGCAAAAAGTACCCAGAAATTATACTTAAGTGAAAGTATGGGTACCGTCTCAAAATCTGACTCAAGTAAAAGTCAAAGTATCTGGCTAAAAACACACTTGAGTAAAAGTAAAAAAGTCCTACTTTTAAATGTACTTAAGTACTAAAAAGTAAAAGTCATTATTTTTTTGAAAGGGATAGATCAGGGGTCTCAAACTCATTCCATCGTGGGCCAAGTTTTCATTTTAACTATATATACATTGCACCAGGTGAGTTAGTTGAAGAGGTGAGCCAATTAGTGAAATCATCAGCTGGTGTTTAGGCAAGGCTGGAATGAAACCAAGCATACACTCTGCCCACAATGGAATGTGTTCTGCGATAGACAATGCTGAAATGAAAGAACAGAGGACACTTTTTTTTGCATAAAAATTATTTAATGCACTTCTCCATTGAAGGTAAACTAACATGGAAGGTATTCACATCACAGCATGAATAATATCACAATATTAAAAACAGAATGGTGTATCCTGAATAATATCACAATATTAACCACAGCATACTGGATTATCCTGAATAATATCACAATATTAAAGGCAGAATACTGGAGTACCCTGAATAATATCACAATATTAAAGACAGAATACTGGAGTATACCCTGAATAATATCACAATATTAACCACAGCATAATGCGGATCTGACTGTCTATTCTTCTGATAGCAGGTGTTTAATCAAAGATCCCTGTTTTCTAGTGTTGCACAAGGACCAATCAGCATGGGTATGGGCGGGTTCATTTTCCATTGATGGGGATTTGATTGGCTGTTTACCTGCGGTCGCAGGATTAATAACGTTAACGTTAGTTCGGCCAGATAAACAATTAAAATATACTAATTAACAGATTGCAGAATGGGTACAGTACAGTACAGCTCAATACATACAATTGTTAAGGGGATGCAGACCAGAGAAAGACTTTCGTCTTGTTTACATCAGGGTCCCCCATTTTCAATTCATCATAACATATATGACATACATGACATACAGATAGACAGTACTGCTACATCTATACATTTATGACATATCAGATTTGCAAATACAGTACTGTTTGTGATACAAAAGTGTCCAGAAAAAGAGTGTATATACATTTGACGTAGAAACTGTACATTGGAGGAGGTTGGTGGGTGGGGTGGGGTTGGGTGGGTGGGTGGGGGCTGTACATTGGAGGTGGGGGGGGGGGGGGGGGGGTTGGGTAGGGACACACACACACATTGTACACTGTACATTGGAATACTGACAAAGCCATAGTTGGTCATTTACTGTACAACTAGATTATCCTGAATAATATCACAATATTAAAGGCAGAATACTGGAGTACCCTGAATAATATCACAATATTAAAGACAGAATACTGGAGTATACCCTGAATAATATCACAATATTAACCACAGCATAATGCGGATCTGACTGTCTATTCTTCTGATAGCAGGTGTTTAATCAAAGATCCCTGTTTTCTAGTGTTGCACAAGGACCAATCAGCATGGGTATGGGCGGGTTCATTTTCCATTGATGGGGATTTGATTGGCTGTTTACCTGCGGTCGCAGGATTAATAACGTTAACGTTAGTTCGGCCAGATAAACAATTAAAATATACTAATTAACAGATTGCAGAATGGGTACAGTACAGTACAGCTCAATACATACAATTGTTAAGGGGATGCAGACCAGAGAAAGACTTTCGTCTTGTTTACATCAGGGTCCCCCATTTTCAATTCATCATAACAAATATGACATACATGACATACAGATAGACAGTACTGCTACATCTATACATTTATGACATATCAGATTTGCAAATACAGTGCTGTTTGTGATACAAAAGTGTCCAGAAAAAGAGTGTATATACATTTGACGTAGAAACTGTACATTGGAGGAGGTTGGTGGGTGGGGTGGGGTTGGGTGGGTGGGTGGTTTGCTGTACATTGGAGGTGGGGGGGGGGGGGGGGGGGGGGGTTGGGTAGGGGGACACACACACATTGTACACTGTACATTAGAATACTGACAAAGCCATAGTTGGTCATTTACTGTACAACTAGGTTAGGACATTTGTAGGGGCCAGTTTCGAATTGCAGTCTCCCGTAGGTGTTTTTTGAGAGTGTTTTTGTGGGTAGTGATTCACATTCCTTTACAGCTTTGGGTAGGGCGTTCCACATTGATGTGGCATAATTGCGAAACGTGTTTAGTCCCTTGTTTGAGCCGAATCTGGGTTTAACATGATTTGTGGAGCTCCCTCTGGTGTTGTGATCGTGGTATTCACTGACCTTTGGGAAGTATTTTGACATGTACATGGGTACCTTGGTCACGTAGTGTATCTTGTAGACCAGGCCCATTGCAAGTTGCTGTACTCTGTCGTCTACTCTAAGCCATCCTAGGTTGTCAAAGTGGGCAGGGGTGAGGTGGGTTCTAGGAGTCAGGTCAAGCAGTAGTCTGACCAGCTTGTTTTGAGATGTTTGTAATTTGTTTTTTAGTGCCTTTGAGGTTCTTTGGTACCATGAGGTGCAAGCATAGTTGTAACTGAGGGGTACAATTCCCTGACTGTATTGATAAGTATGGTATCATTAAACCACTACCGCTTTATGTACTTTAATTACTGGCCATACAGTACATGATATATAAATATGATGAACACTTCCCACAATAAATCGGTTCCACACAAAGTTATAATTAAGTATTTATTGCAGCAAAAGGTACATAATATACTTCTCTATTATACTTTGAATGCACTTGTAAGGCAAAGGAATGTGCGTAGGCAAATCAATAATGAATGTCCATTCTCTGGTTACGCAGGAGGGAATT
Organism: Notolepis coatsorum; assembly: GCF_963971535.1. Lineage (NCBI taxonomy): Eukaryota > Metazoa > Chordata > Actinopteri > Aulopiformes > Paralepididae > Notolepis > Notolepis coatsorum. Next base: position 138,790,136 of record NC_140168.1, on the reverse strand, counting down.
ATACGACCTGAATCTTAGGGAATTATATCTATGGTGCACTGGTAATATATAGCGGGAGATACTGAAGGGTCCCCCCGGTTGTAAGCCAGCAGGGGTAGAGGATCTGTCGGTAGTAGAGAGTCTGGTCAACGATGACTAAGGAGACTCCAAGTACAGGAGACGGTGCAATAGTCTCTTGATCCACAGACGAATACAGCTGTTCTCCGTAGACTGTAGCTCCACAGTGAAGAAAGCTAGCCTGCCTCAGGCTCTCTGAGGCGCAGACTCGACGTGGCTCCTCACAGGGTAAATCCCACACACGTGTAGGCGTCGGCGATTCTCCGCTCCATAAATCACAGGACCAAAACAAATATAATCCAGCCGTAAATGGCTATGCAGTCGTCGGGTAGATTAATCCAGTGTACATGTCCACACGATCCTCGTCTAGGTCTCCTCGGGTGAAAGCGCCATGAAAGCAGCCCAGCCTGGATAAGCACTCTAGCTGGTACGAGGAAGCGTTGGTGATGCTGGTCACTGTAGAACTTTAGCTGCACGATACACTATACACAAATAGACTATTACTGACTTAATAGAAATATGTCGCACTCGACGGTATAGCGCCAAACTCTGACACTTCAGTTATTAATTCGCACGCGGTCTCAATGCTCTCTTTGGGGCCAAACAGGCCATACTTCACCGCACGGAGTATCGTGGGTGAGGCTTCAACTTTAGTTCCTAAGACTTCTGACTAAGTGCTTCTGTATTCACCTGCGCCATATTTATATGCACGGCGAACAATCTAGTGCCAACCTCATTTCTGTCTCATATTCTTGGGCAAAGCCGGGCATGTACAGACATGTCTTGACGGTGGCTTTGAACCTGACTCTGGAGGCATGGCCCTGGCGCCTGTGGACCGCTGTCCAATAGGAGAATGAAATATTATGGTCTGTACTAGGCTAAAGGGATATTCCGTGTATATGTACAAGGAATATACAAGGGATATCAAAACGATATACAAATACTATGCAATATATATCAATCAATAAATATATATATTCGGTTTAATCTGATCCTTTGTAACAGCCGCCTCCTAATTAGTCCCACCTAATTAGCTAAGCAGAGACAGATTAACCGCACTGTCCACTACTCAATGTCTGTTGTGAGGGGTCGGGCAGTTCACAAAGTCATGGGGTCATGGTCGTCATCGATAGTATCGGGGAGCCTTGGCAGTTCTATTAGCCTCGCCACGGGTCAGGTGTAGATCCGTCCTTGGACGAGCACTTCGGCTGCTCGGACCTTTCCGTCGGCACCGGTGATCACTTTGCTTACGCGGCCAGCCGGCCACATAGCTCGGGGTAGTGACTGGTCGATAATCATGACGACTGTTCCTTCTGTCAAATTGTCTCTCTCTTTCACCCATTTCTGGCGGGTCTGTAGAGACGGTAGATAGTGGAGTAGGAAGCTGTTCCAAAACTTGTCAGCCAATACTTGACTGTACCTCCACATTCTTCGGCCGTTCGCTTCTTCAGGCCTGTACATTGTCTGTGGTAGCGCGGGGTCCAGCCGCCCCATCAAGAGTGTGTTGGGGGTGACTGGGTCGACATCTGCTACATCACTTGAGACGTAACCGAGGGGCTTTGAGTTCAATACTCCCTCGATCTCCGTGAGGACTGTCATTAAGACTTCTTCCGCCACGGTCTGGGCCCCAAGCACGGCGTACAGGGCTGTCTTTATTGAACGTACTTCTCGTTCCCAAGTTCCACCGAAGTGAGGTGCGTTCGGGGGATTAAACTGGAAGTCAATCTGGGATGGAGCGAGGTGGGTCTTAAGTTCTGGGCCCATAGCTTGGAAGCTCTCTCTCAGCTCTCTTTCTCCGCCTTTGAAGTTTGTCCCGTGATCAGACAATAATATAGACGGTTTGCCTTTCCGCGATGTGAATCTTCGGAAGGCCATAAGGAATGAGTCTGTGCTCATGGTTGGAAGGAGTTCTATATGCATCGCTCGGGTGGTCATGCATTTGAATACAATACCCCACTGCTTCTCGGTTCCTCTTCCTTTCTTTATATACAGCGGGCCAAAACAGTCCATACCGGTGGAGTGAAAGGGCTTGTCGCCGAGTCGGAGGCGACAGGGAGGTAGGTCAGCCATCCGGGGTATACTGGGCTGCGCTCGCCATTTACGACAGTCTAGACAGGTTCGCTGGAAGCGCCGCACTGCTTCTCTCCCTTGCAGTATCCAATAACGACGTCTGATCTCCGCGAAGACTCTCTCTGCCCCGGCGTGATGCACATCCTCGTCGTATTTCTTTATGATCAGCTCTGTGACCTTGTGTCGGCTGTTTAAGACTATCGGGTACTTGACGTCATCCGGTAAGTCTGGAGCTCTCCGCAGACGACCACCCACTCTGATGAGACCATGGGCGTCGCTCTCGGGGGCTAGGTGGAGCAGTCTGCTGTCTGATGGGACGGGCTTTGCTCCCTGTAGACAGTCTAGCTCATCGGGAAACGAGTCTCTCTGGGCTCGTTGTAGGAGAAGAAGTTCTGCTTCTTCGTAGTCAGCTGCTGTAATGTCAGTAGTGAGCTGAATCTCTGGGTGGTGCCACAGGAATGTCTTTAGCTGCGCACTCTCTAGGGTGAGGCAATCGTCTATGTCGGGGTCTGTGGAGACGAGTGTGTTCAATCCACAGAACATAGATTTCTTGTTTTCGGCCTCCTCCTTACTCGCTTCCCGTGGGGTGGGTGTAGGCCACTCTTCTTCCGGGAGCTTGAGGAACTCTGGCCCGTCACTGTATAGGTTGTGACGGGTGAGGTCATCCAGGGACATTCCCCGGGTGATGACGTCAGCTGGGTTGTGTTTTGTGTCCACATACCTCCAGCTTGCTACTTCTGTTAAATCTTGAATCTCTGTGACTCTGACTCCCACGAAGACCTTGTATCTGCACGAATCAGACCGGATCCATGTGAGTACTGTAGTGGAGTCTGACCACAAGATTGTTCTTTGCACCGGAATGGTGAGTTCACGTTGGATTAACGTGGCGAGTTGCGCTCCTGCTAGGGCTGCGCAGAGCTCTAGACACGGGATAGATTGTTGCTTTCGTGGGGCTATTCTTGAGCGAGCCAGGATGAAAGCAGTATGTATTTCTCCTCCCTCCTCTCGGGCACGCAAGTAGGCCACCGAACCGTAGGCTACTTCGGAGGCGTCGCTGAAGACGTGCAGGTCCATCTGGCACGTCTCCGGCCTCACTGTGGGTGGGAAGTAGCTGCGGCGTATGTTGACACCTGGGAGTGAGCTGAGTTCCGTCTCCCACTCTCTCCATGTGGATGCAAGGTGTTCGGGTATGGGGTCGTCCCAGCCCTGGTCCTTGTCCCATAACGCTCTTACAATCATCTTTGCCCTGGTGGTGTAAGGTAGAATACATCCCAACGGGTCATATTGTCTGGCGAGTGTTCTGTATACACTCCGTCTGGTGGTCGGTAGTGCAGTCGACCTTCCCTGCTCCTTGGTCAGGGGTGTGTGTTTATAATGGAGCGAGTCTGTTTTGAAGCGCCAGACTAGTCCTAATGTCATTTCTTGGGCTTCTCCTGGGATGGTCGCCATCCAGGTCTCGCTGCTTGCTGCCTTGTCCTCGGGGGAGAGGCTGCGCAATACTTGCGGGTCGCTGCTGGCCCACTGCCTGAGATCAAAGCCGCCTTTGATCAGGGAGGCGCGGAGCTTGAGTAGAAGGGCCTCGGCTTCTTCTGGCGTCGAGACGCTTTGCAGACAGTTGTCCACGTAGAAACTATTTCCTACACTTTGTCGGACCTCTTCATCAGCTGCTGGGTCCTCTGCGACGTGTTTTTGCAGTGCAAACGTAGCACAGCATGGGCTGCATGTGGTTCCGAAAGGGAGGACTTCCCATTGATAGATGGCTGGTTGCTCATCCCGGATCCTCTCTCTCCATAGGAACCGCAGCAGGGGCTTGTCCTCCTCCACTAGTCTCACCTGCAGGAACATCCCTTTGATGTCGCCGCTGATGGCCACCTTGTCTTGGCGGAAACGTAGTAACACGCCTAGTAGAGAGGGGCCGAGTGTTGGGCCGGGCAAGAGCTCTTTATTCAGATTTTGTGATCCGATCTGGTAGCTGCAGTTGAACACAATACGATCCTTGCCGTTGTGGTGGACTTTGTGGTGCGGCACGTACCATGATTCGGTCGTCTGATCGGCCTCTTTAATGTCAATTTTCTTTATGTGTCCCGCTGTGATTAGCTTGTTAATCTCAGTGCGGTACACCGTCTCTTGAGCGGGGTCTCTGGCTAGGCGCCGCTCTGTGTTCAATAGATACCGCTCCGTCGCTTCTTTTGGGGCGTGGAAGGTAGGCATACCCTCTCGCCTCAGGAGTGGAGTTGCGTATCTCATCACTCCGTTGACTTTGACTCTCTTTGTCCCCTGCTCGAGGAGGGCTATAGCGTAAATGTCTTCCTTGGAACGAATGTCTTTCTTTTCGTTCTTAAAGGGCATTGTCTCTAGTGTCCATAGCCTCTCGACATGCTGTAGGAGGGTGGTGTCTTCTTCTGACACTCTGGAGTGGAGGCAGCTAGTGGCTGCTGTTCGGTTAAGAGACTTAGCGAGGGGGCCTTGTAGTGTCCATCCTAGGCGGGTCTCGACTGCTGCAGGACAGCCTCTGGGCCCTGTGTGGACCCGGTCAATCGGGACGATGAGGTCTGCATGGTCGGAGCCTATCAGCAGGGTCGGGGTGGCACCGTCTATGAGCGGTATAGGTAGTTGACGCAGGTGTACATATTTATCCATCAGCTTGGCGATGGGGTAGGTGTACTGTGACAGGCCTATTTCTTGGCTGGTGAAAGCGTTAGTAATCCTATACCGTCTCTCTGGCTGCCCGCTTGCTGCGATAGTGAAGGAGACATTCTCGCCCTTTATCGTCTTTAGATCTCTTCTTATTGTCCGAATCGTCATCTGGTTTTCGCTCCCCCGCAGCCCCAGCTGGGCCGCAGCGGACGCGAGGAGAAGGGTCTTCTCTGACCCGTCGTCAAGGACGGCGTAAGTGTCCATGACCTTGTCTTGGTAACTCAGTGTTACGCGGACCACCTTTAAGAGCACCCGGGTGCCCCGGCTGCTGGCGGGGTCAATGTACATAACACTTGCCTTTGTGCTGCTTGAGGGTGCAGGCTTTCTTCTGTTACTGTCGTGTAGGACATCTAGGTGGGCTCCGTCACACCGACTACACCTCTTCTTTAAGCGGCAATCGGCTGCCATGTGACTGCGCGCACATCGGTAACAGCGTCGGTTGGACTTTATCCATTGACTCACCTCGTCGGCGGTCATCTTCTTGAACGTGTCACATTGTGACAACCAGTGTTCCTTTTCGCAGTACGGGCACACCATCTTCCACTTCTCTTTCATCGAGGGGGTACTGTGGTTCTTGCTGCTCGGTACTGATTCTGATTGGTGCATGACGGTCACCAATCTTCGGCCATCGTTTGCTCTCCTAGGTCCCTCTCTGGAGCTTGGGGTGCTCCGCATGAACGTATCCAACCGTAGGCTGTTGACTTCTCTCGCCAGGAAGTCGGCTAGGTCTAGGAGGGATGGCTCGGGACCGTTAGGATCACGGTGGTCTCTTTGCCGCCTGAAGCGCTCTTGTCGGGCGGGCGGAAGCTTCTCTAAAATCCTCTCGACATTAGAGTTTGTGTACAGTTTGTGCATACCCTTTTCTCTTTGCGCCCCCATCATCCCTACCAGGGATTGTACCTTGATAGACAGGTCATCTAGTGAGCGATTGTCTGTGGCTGGGGGTAGGCGGTCAATATGCCTTATCTCTTGTATTACGTAGTCCCATATGCGTCCATATCTTTGGTCGAGTGCTGCTAGAGCCGCGGCGTATGGGGTAGTAGAGGTGGCATAGGCCAGCGCTATATTGTGCGCTCGGGGCACCTTGAGGTGCTTCAATAGGATAGCATATTTGTACGGTTCATCAGCTACATCGGACATCATTGTCTCTAAGCACATTCGTAGCTCCGTGTACTGTGCTCTCAATCAATCAATCAAATTTATTTATAAAGCACATTTCACATGACGCGTGTCAACCAAAGTGCTGTACAGAGGGTAATACACAAGATACATATAGACAACAAACACACTCCGTTTTATGGGAGGGCACACAGGCAAACACATAGAAAAACAGGGCATGAGTCAGTGAACGGGAAAGGCTAGTAGGTAGAAGTGGGTTTTGAGCCTCGATTTGAAGGCATCTATCGAGGGGGCGAGCCTAATGGAGGTGGGGATGCTGTTCCACAGTTCAGGGGCTGCGATAGCTCTGTTCTCGTGGATGAAGTCCGGAAACGTCGGTGTGCCAATGTATGATGCCATGGATGGCTGGCACATCGGTGAGCGTTGGAAGAGAGGCCTCCTAGGCGAGTCTCCTCTTACGCCTCTTGGTGGGCTGGTACCTGCTGGGTACCATGGCCCGCGTATCCAGGTGCTGTTCCTCGGGGCTGGTCGTGCGTCAAGCTCACCCGTGAATTGAGTCGGGGGTAGAGCCTGGGCTGTACTGGACCTCCTGGTCCTGTGGAGTACTGTGCTGCTGTCGGGCTTGACTCTCCTCCTCTCCCTCTTCTTCTTCCTCTGGCAGGTCCTCTAGATCCTGTAGTTGTCTATTTAGCCTCTCCGCGGTGTAGACCGTTTCTTCCTTGTAGCTGGGTCTCGCTTGGACCGGTCGGGGAAGGAGTTCGGAGGGGGGTATAGGCTCTCTCTGGTGGTCGGGCTCAGGGTCGCTTGATCGGGTAGGGGAGGGTGCCCTTGACCCCTGTCTTGACGAGGCCCTGGAACCCCGTGCGGAGGGAGGGGGTGTTGCCCTGGTGATCAGCTGCTCCATTATCTGCGCTTGTAATCGGTCGCGCTCGGCTTCGCGCTTGGTGAGAGCGAGGTCGCGCTCTGCTTCTCTTTGGGCACCGGCAGCGGCGCGCTGGGCTTCGGCGGCAGCGCGCTGGGCTTCGGCCCGGTCCCTTCCCATATTCTCTTCCGTCTGAAGGCGTCTAATCTCTAGACGTATACGATCTTCGTCGCTCCGTTGCTGCGCTTGAAGGCGTTCTCTTTCCATGGAAGAATGTTCGCGCTCACTAAGCGTCTGTGCTTGGAGTCGATCGCGCTCTGTTGAGGCTGCTAGGCTGGCGAGGAATGCCTGTGCCAGCATCTTGTCCGCCTCGCTGGGGGAAGACGCTGGTTGAGGTGATCTGCTCCTGGCAGTACTCGTTGGAGATCTGTTCTCCTGTGGCGAGTCCTGGAGATCCATCTCCGGGGTGCTCTCCTCTTCTTGTAGCGGGTAGAGTTCCATCCCTGGAGGGCTGTCTTTATCCTGGAGCTCTCCGGGGACTACTTCTTCGGTCTTGGCGGGGGGTAAAGTCATGTCAGGTCCCTCCTGGTCTCCACCGTGAGCTTGGTCAGTTACGTTAGAACCCACTAGGGCCTCTATTGGCGGGGTAGCCTGGTTGATAGGGTCGGACATAATTTTACTATCTACTTTTTCCGCGTTTACCGTCTGTAGAAAGCTAGGTAGTATATTGGCAACGTAATCCTCTAAGTACTGAGGTGTCTGCCGTCTACGCTGCGGGCGATCTACTTTAGGAGAACCGTTTTGTGGAGTGTTCATCATAGGCCATGTCAATATTAATACCACTATATTAATATTACACTAGTTACCCTCCGGCTCGAAGGACCAATTGTAACTGAGGGGTACAATTCCCTGACTGTATTGATAAGTATGGTATCATTAAACCACTACCGCTTTATGTACTTTAATTACTGGCCATACAGTACATGATATATAAATATGATGAACACTTCCCACAATAAATCGGTTCCACACAAAGTTACATAATATACTTCTCTATTATACTTTGAATGCACTTGTAAGGCAAAGGAATGTGCGTAGGCAAATCAATAATGAATGTCCATTCTCTGGTTACGCAGGAGGTAATTATACGACCTGAATCTTAGGGAATTATATCTATGGTGCACTGGTAATATATAGCGGGAGATACTGAAGGGTCCCCCCGGTTGTAAACCAGCAGGGGTAGAGGATCTGTCGGTAGTAGAGAGTCTGGTCAACGATGACTAAGGAGACTCCAAGTACAGGAGACGGTGCAATAGTCTCTTGATCCACAGACGAATACAGCTGTTCTCCGTAGACTGTAGCTCCACAGTGAAGAAAGCTAGCCTGCCTCAGGCTCTCTGAGGCGCAGACTCGACGTGGCTCCTCACAGGGTAAATCCCACACACGTGTAGGCGTCGGCGATTCTCCGCTCCATAAATCACAGGACCAAAACAAATATAATCCAGCCGTAAATGGCTATGCAGTCGTCGGGTAGATTAATCCAGTGTACATGTCCACACGATCCTCGTCTAGGTCTCCTCGGGTGAAAGCGCCATGAAAGCAGCCCAGCCTGGATAAGCACTCTAGCTGGTACGAGGAAGCGTTGGTGATGCTGGTCACTGTAGAACTTTAGCCGCACGATACACTATACACAAATAGACTATTACTGACTTAATAGAAATATGTCGCACTCGACGGTATAGCGCCAAACTCTGACACTTCAGTTATTAATTCGCACGCGGTCTCAATGCTCTCTTTGGGGCCAAACAGGCCATACTTCACCGCACAGAGTATCGTGGGTGAGGCTTCAACTTTAGTTCCTAAGACTTCTGACTAAGTGCTTCTGTATTCACCTGCGCCATATTTATATGCACGGCGAACAATCTAGTGCCAACCTCATTTCTGTCTCGTATTCTTGGGCAAAGCCGGGCATGTACAGACATGTCTTGACGGTGGCTTTGAACCTGACTCTGGAGGCATGGCCCTGGCGCCTGTGGACCGCTGTCCAATAGGAGAATGAAATATTATGGTCTGTACTAGGCTAAAGGGATATTCCGTGTATATGTACAAGGAATATACAAGGGATATCAAAACGATATACAAATACTATGCAATATATATCAATCAATAAATATATATATTCGGTTTAATCTGATCCTTTGTAACAATAGTCGTAGTACCCTTGAATGAGTGCTCCTGCTAGAGTCTTCAGGGTATTCTTGTTTACCAGAGAGGAGATCCGGTACAAGAATCAAGTTCGTTGGTTGACTTTTTTTTATTACATTGGATGCCATTTTGTCACAGGAAAGATTAGCCTCTAGGATGGAACCCAGGTAGGTAATTTCATCTTTCCTTGTGACAACATTGTCACCCACTGTAACCGAGAAGCCGTCGGTCTTGCTGAGTTTGTTATTTGAACCGAAGAGAATGGACTCTGTTTTGCCCATGTGTAATGATAGTTTGTTGTCGGCGAGCCATATGCAGATTTTGCCTAGTTCCGAGCTGAGGGCTTTTTCAACCTGTAACTTGTTCTTGTCAGAGACCAGCAGGGCTGAGTCGTCCGCAAACAGGAACAAGTTGCAGTCACAAGCTGACGACATGTCATTTGCATAAATTAGGAATAGTAGCAGTCCTAGTATGCTTCCTTGTGGAACACCACAGCTCACTGTGAGGGGGGGGTAGGGTACCGTTTACCTCCACCATCTGTTCTCTCCCCTCCAGGTAGGATTGTATCCAGCTCACTGATAGACTATCAAAACCAATTGCTTTTAGTTTGTCAATCAGAATGGTGTGATTGACAGTGTCGAAGGCCTTTTGTAGGTCCAGCATGACCATGCCGCAGTATTTGCCCGCGTCCACCTCTTGTTTGATGTGGTCGTTCAAATAGAGAAGGCATGTGTCAGTGTAGTGGGATGTTCTGAAGCCAGATTGGAATTTGTAGATTCGATTTTTTCCGCAAGGTCCTTTTCGATCTGTTCGTATACTATTTTTTCCATGACTTTCGAGATGGATGTAAGGATAGAAACAGGGCGGTAGTTGCCCGGGTCTAATTTGCTGCCCTTTTTGTGCAGGGGTGTTACTCTCGCAATTTTGAAGTCCTTGGGGACGTGTCCCTGTTTTATGGAGAGGTTTATTATGTGTGTGATGACTGGGGTGATGGCTGCTGCTGAGTCTCTGAGGAATTTGGAGGGGATGTTGTCATGGCCAGTGGCCTTGTTTGGTTGGAGAGCGCTCAGTTTTTTGAGTACCTCATCTGTAGTTACCATTTCCAGTTTGAAGTCGTCTTTGTGGACGCCTAGGTTCTTGTAGTATGCTACTATGTGTTCTACCCCATACTGCCCTGAGTGGGAGGGTAGTTTGTTTACCAGTGTTGTGGCTATGTTTGTGAAGAAAGTGTTTAAGTAATTGGCTACATCCAGCTTGTCTGTGATGAGCGTGTTGTCCGTCTTTATGTTTATGTTTGAGAACCTGGTTTTAAGTTTTTTACTGCAGCCTAGTTGATTGTTGAGTAATTTCCAAAGTTCACATGGTTTATTTTTGTTTTCCTCGGTTTTGTCATTGATGAATTTTTTTTAGCAGTTTTGATCATGGAGTTTACGTCATTTCTTAGTCTGTTTCTTTATAGTTTGAGTTCAGTCACGTGGTCTTGGAGTTCACTGCTCGTGTCACGTGGTCTTGGAGTTCACTGCTTTGGTCACCCTACATACGCTACTGTAAGGTTTGGTTCTTTCCCCACCACAGGCTTCTTGAAGTACTGTGATGATTGGTCCGCTGCTCTCCCACTCGCTCTGTTCCTTTAAGCCTACTCGCTCTGTTTTCCTTTAGTTTTCTGTTAATCATTGCATTCCCCTATTCACACGCTTCTTCCCATAGACGTCGTTGATTGGTGCTCCCCCAACCACACGCTTGTCAATCACATCCCTCAGCTGTCACTGCTTGTCAATTAAGCATTCCCTGATTATTTATACCCCGTTTCCCCATTCAAGTTTTGTTGGATCGTTTTGATATTTCTGTTGCATTCGCCGTTCCTGCTGCCTGCTGTTGTTTCCCTGTGCTTTGCCTCCAGGATATTCAAGAAGCATTCCTCTTGGACACCCATTCCCAGAGGCGACGCGCTCGCTCCATTCTGTTCCAACGCTCTTTACGCACAACGCCTGGGTGAGTTTTTTATGACTGTCTTTGATCCAATTCCGTTTTTCGTGTGTTTATATAACACTGAAGATTTCCAGCTTTTTATCAGACAGTCACTCACCCAGCGTTTAGCCTTTTTTGGATTGTTTCATTGGGATAATATTTTGGCCTAACATCTCCCACTGTGTGTTTACACACCGAAGATATTATCACATTGGATTTGTATTTTGGGACTTCGCTCACAGTGTTTATTTTGCACCGAAGATATCTATCACTTGGGATTGTGTTTGGAACGTTACTCACAGTGTGTATTTACACAGAAGATTCAGTCACTTGGATAACTCTGTTTTCGGGTACAAGTCACCTCTCCTGTTCACCTGCTCTGTTCCACCTGCACTCTGAGTTAACTCGCTCCCTCTCTCTCTCTCGGTCCCGCAACCACCTCGGAGATTCTGCCGAGAGAAGTCTGCAGAGCGGCTCTGACGTCAGCGTCTGCTTCCCCTGACTACCATCCCGGGAGAAGCTGCAGAGCAGCAACATTCATCCTTGCTTGTATTCCTGTCTTTGTTTGAACTCTTCCCAGTCTGTGCTGTTTATTTAGTCTTAATAAACAAGCCCTTGTTTTTGGCAACTCTGAATCCTACTCTCTTGTGTCGTTGCGTTTGGGGTCGGTGTCAAACCATAACAGCTACATTCCCAAACAGTAGGAAGTAGGTCAACCAACTTCTAGGAAGGAGATATGGTAATATTTAACCTTCTGTAGTGTGGTAGTGAAAAGGTTAACCTTCTGTAGTGTGGTAGTGAAAGGTTAACCTTCTGTAGTGTGGTAGTGAAAGGTTAACCGTCTGTAGTGTGGTAGTGAAAGGGTTAACCTTCTGTAGTGTGGTAGTGAAAGGTTAACCTTCTGTAGTGTGGTAGTGAAAGGTTAACGTACGGTTATATCTATAACCATAGTTATATGAATGTAGTGACGCTCTGCGTCTACTGGAATACATCCCTGTATCAGTACTAGCACTGAATAAATCTCCACATGCACCTTTACACACCTATCCGCCTGGCCACATCCCCATCCGCTCCTCTTCATAAGCAGGGGTGTGGCCATACTAACAGCTCAGGGGCGTCGATTTGGTATGACAAGGTATGGCACTCGCCATACCTTGGCAAATAAAAATGTAAAATTTTTTTTTTTTTTTTTTTTTTTTTTTTTTACAATTTTTTATGTTGATTTAGAATTCGAATGTCAACATTATGAACGAAGCTTCGAACTATTCGGTACAGCCCTAGCATGTTTTGATATTGTCAATCATCTCACTTTTACTAGGTGACTTTTGCTGTGACTAACTGAAATATGCCCAAAAAAAAGGAAAATGGACATAGGGATGTTTTTTTATCAAAGGGCAGCAGAGACAAGTGATACAGGGACACAGGTAAGGTCTGGCTTAGTGATTATAATAGTGCAGTTCAGCATTCAGTAACCCATACTTTTTGTGAATGTGTTTTTGATACTACATTCTGTTGAACACACACCTCAAAACCGTACCTAAGGAAAATTGGCTCAATTACAAGAAAAGTAATAGACAGTTATGATATTACATTCTGCATAATTCGTATGCAAAATATTGTGGTTCCCTGCTTTAGTCTGTTGACACATTTCTATAAAAAAAATGCTTGTGTAGTCCTGTGTCATACCTAAATGTCATATAACTGAATTGTATAGAAACAACTCACCAAAAGTGACTATTGCACAACTGATTTGACAAAAGAAATCCACCAAGGGGGGGAAATCCCCCCTTCAACCCCCCCCCACCCCTCCTCGCCATACCTTGCCTTTTAGTGAAAGGACGCCACTGTAACAGCTCCTTCCCAAGTCTTTCACCACAAAGGCGAAGACCACGGGGACCTCAGTGAGACTACACTCATATAACTATGGTTATAGATATAATCGTACGTTATAGGTCGTGTTGCTCCGCTCTGCATCTACTGGAATACAGGAGCTGAGCAGAGCGGAAGCTCGACAAATGTACCCGCTGAGGCCCCCCACAACCATCAGAACCGGGGAGGACCCGAGCCCCCGGACCCCCCTAGTGGAGGACGGGAGGGAATCGGATCCGACTGTGCGAAGAGGAGTTTAGCAACTCAAACGCACAGGGTGAGCAGACCGTGGGACTTACCTTCCACAGAAGAACCCACGACTACACAAACGTGCAACCCACATGCCACTAGGGAACGAACGGGAAGAAATAAAAACCCTGTTACAACCCCTAATATCACGGGGTCAAGGGCAAAAACCCAACCCAGTGGCAAGGCCGTAGCAGCGGAGTGCGAAGGAGGACCCAGCCCCAGGAAGGGACCGGACCCCCCAGAAAAGGGGGCCTTGTGAGGCCAACGACGCCGCAGCATCGAGACCCCACCAGGTGGTCACTAGTGACACCACCCCCCACATCGCCAGCGTATTCGGACAGGGCCCATCCAAGAGCAGGCCCTTCCCCCCTACAGCACGCCGCCCCGAAGCACTCAAGAGGCTACACCCACAGCGGGACCAGGCAGCGCACCGGGGAGACAACCCCCAAAAGAGGTCGATCCCTCAATCCAGGCAACAGGCCACTCGACCTGAGCCTGGAGCACTGCGGACTACGCAGGCGCCAAAGGGGTCTGCTGAAAACAGCACCCCGGCGGAAGGGGCGTATGCTGGTATGCTGTGCACCATGTGCACCAACCCTCAACTCTCTAGAGGGGCCGAGGCAGAGAAGGCTGACATGATTGGCAGACGTCATGAAAGGTGCGGGGGCACACTCACAGGCAGACGGGGCCAAGCCCGGCCTACCCCGAGAGTTGACTCCGCTACCAACACACCTGGAAAACAACCACCACCTTGGTTCTAACATGAGGCGGTTGTTCCTATAACCCCCCAAGAAAAAACTCCAAAACACAACTGCGGGTATACACTGGCTATACAGCAGTACAAGTGTTTCAGTTTTCAAGAAGGGGTTAACCCAGGCCAACAGGTCGACGCAAACAAATTCGGACCTGGGCCCGGCGGACCGGGACGTACACAGGGATGCCAGAGGGGTTCTACAAGAACCACCTCGACAGCCCCCTCCCAGCCCCGCCAAGCAGGAGAAGAGAGGGGCGAAAAATAATGGAGAAGGACCAGGCTCCTTTAGCACAGCGCAAGGTACAACACGCAGTGACATAATCACGAACATCTCCATAACATCAAACCCTGCAACGCCCGGGCCGACCTGGCATTTTCCCCCCGAAAAATCACAAGTCCTTCAGGGTACCAGAACAGCAGATCTGGGTTTGAGATAACGGGTTAACTGACCTGATCCGGCGCGACCAGAACCAGTCCTGTGTCCTAATCACGCCGCCATCCCCAGTCCCAGGAGGGGGGTAGGTACGCATGTTGATCTAAAACATCACAGAGGGCGCCACCAAGCCGCGCCCGGTGGCCCACCCCAAAGGCGTGAGACCCCTCCGCCAATGCTTTGATCTATTCCGTCATCTGCCCCCAGAGATGAACGAGAATCCATCGAGACTAACCTAGTACACTGGCGCTCGGAAGAGACAAAACTCCATCCCAGTTGCGTGTAGCTTTATGCCAAGCAAGCAGTGCAAAAATTTACCGTAGTGGCATGCAGTAATGCGCCTTTCATTTTCCGCCGCCCAGCGCCCAGGTCGCGCGGAAATAGGCTGTCTATTGCCATTCTCTTTGACAAACTCTAACCTTAACCAGCTCCTTAACAACGCCTAAACTTAACCGTTCTAACCTTAACCAACTCCGAAACCATGCCTAACCTTAACCATAGAAATTATATTGCCATTCTCTTTGACAAACTCTAACCTTAACCAGCTCCTTAACAGCGCCTAAACTTAACCGTTCTAACCTTAACCAACTCCGAAACAATGCCTAACCTTAACCTTAACCTTAACCATGCCTAACCTTAACCGGCGAAATAACCTTAACCGGCGAAATAATACATGTTAAAAAAAAATCACGTTAAAAAATATTTTCGATGGGATTCGAACTCGCCAGCAAACAAGCCATAGGATCCACAGCCATGTGTCCTTGCCAATTGAGCTATTGGTAGATACTGAATAAGGGGCGGTGACTTATATATATTGAGCTCCGCTCAAGGCGGGATCTCATGCGCATGCGCGGGCACCTCGCGCGAGCACGCCGGCGCACGCACGCACCTGAGCGAGCACGCCGCCGCCGGTGCACGCACGGTAGCATTTGTCTGAAAAGAAGGGCGCTTTACCGCACTAGCGTGCGGTGACGAATGCGGAAGCATTTTTGCACTGCTTGCTTGGCATTAACGTACAGGCATCCCAGTTGCCCCACAAAAACGCTGTTTCAATGATGAGCAACCAAGGCGCGCAAGCCCATGCGTGGTTCCTATCAGAAGCACCCAGGGCCAGCACTACACGTCGAGACCCAAAACATATCAATGGTAATTCTGACAAGAACCCAGATAACGTTCCCTCCAAGCCGCCTGGGAAAGCGGCAGGAAGCTGGCCAAGACACAGATATGGGTCCCATATGACGCGGCCGAGGGAAAACACCCCTGTCAACCCTGCCCTATAAGAGAGGAGACAGGGAACCCCCAGAGAGAGACTTCCCACGTGAGTAATAATTGAAAAGACATATGCAACATTGAGCTATGTAACAATTGGACTAGGACTCTCTGAGGAGGAGGCTCTGAAACTCTGAGGAGGCTCCCTCACTGAGAGGGAGGTTCTGAACTCACCAAGGAGGCTCTGAAACTCCCTGAGGAGGAGGCTCTGACCCAATATACACACTACTAGTAGTGAGCAGAGCAGAAGAACAAATCATCTCTACTGCATTGCATCACCTACCAAGCTCAAGACACATACAACAGAGCAGAACTTCTTTTTAAGTTCTACTCACCTTGACAATAACAGAGGTCCACAACATGGAGCCTGAAAATAACTCACGAAAGTCTCACAACCAATAGAAACGTGCCCAGTGACGTACTCTATGGCGGGGGGAATTCCGTGGCCCACCGCCCAATATGGCGTGGGACCAGGAAACTCCCTCCCCCCCTCCCTACCCTGTGACGCGCTGGCCCAGCAACGTGACAGGAAGCCCGAAGGACAGGAGGCCCAACCCCCTGACCAATCAGAAAAAGGGGAGGGAGGGTTTATCAGTTCACCCCCTCATGACCCCTCACCCCTGATACGATGCAATGACAAAGCAGAGCCATGACACCAGTCATAGCGTGCTACACGAAGCGCATGTATACCTGTCAAGGTAACAGCTTCACATAGGCTCATGTGCGAACCTGCCACCTGAATTTTTACACCTTTTCCTAAACGAAGAAAAACACAGAGCAAGAGAGGGCCCTTCTTTTTAAGGGCCCTGGTAAAAGAGCTTACACATGTAACTTCTGTAGGCCAACACCTAACCCAGTTGTGGATCTTAACGACACACACAACCCTCCATCACAACAAAAAAGGCAAAAGTGCACTCTCACTACCGTAAGAGGAACAGCGTTTTTCATAACGAGAGAAGACACAAGTCCTCGATTAAGTACTGGTCACAGGCCTTGCCAAGTCCACATGACAGCAACCAAACAATCTTCAGAAAAAAATTGCCTCTCTAAGCAGGAGCACAACCCCAGCAGAAGCTGAGGGGTTACACCGTATCCCCACAAACATAGTGAAACAATATATTGTAAACAAAATCATGTTTGAGGGGAGGGGGGCAGGGGAAAACCGGGGGAAAAACCACCCCTCACCACCTTACCCCTGATACGACTTGTTTGAACAGGTACAGCCCTGTTTATATGTGAAACTATATAAATGCTATGCATAGCTTTGCAGGGTTTTTAACCCAGCCAGTTGTGAGCTCAGCTACGTTGTCTAACGTTACATAAACACACACAACCTCTCATACAACAAAACCAGTTCATTTTTACTCACGTAAAAAACAACGCCGTTTTCTAGGTAGAGAGAAAGCTATACCAGCGATCAAGACAATTCACACACAACACATGTCGCATCCCCAATGTAGTGAAGCAACATACGTTTTGGAAAAAACATCGTTATTACAAAACATTTGGAAGGGGAAAAAAGGAAGAGGGGGGAAATGTCCAATGGACCCTTACCTGCACCAATGAACGCAGGCTGAGAGGACCGCAACATGCTGGTCTCCACTTTGACGAAGGCCCTCGCTGGCGGGGCAAAAGAAGCTAAGGCCGGCGCAAGGCTCCGGCGAGACGCCCCCCTCCAACAGCCGATCATGGTGCAGGGCCGACTACATCTTCTGTCAAAGATGACGTCGTAGTCAGAGTGCTATGGC